>NC_073693.1:244089151-244274832 GCF_029784155.1 Uranotaenia lowii
AAGACCAATACTTTCATTTCGAACTACATAATTGTTAACAAAAGTGATTAAGTGAGTGAGTGAGGGGGTGTTAACTACACACTACCACTCTTTAGTTATCCGTTCTGGGTGTATTGCAGTACCAATAACGACTTGGTTTCCTACATTTCGACTTTTTTGAATCTCTCACTCTCCTTATTAATGTCTTAAATATCCAGGTAGTTATCCCTCAAAATGTGCATGTGAACTAACGAGCTCATTACAATATTTTACACGGATTGGAATTGTCATTAGTTTGCATAATTGCATATTGAATCGAAGTTTTCAGCGATGGTGATGATATTCTGATGTTAACAGTTATTTAATTTTTGTACCTTAAATCTGGTTTCATTCAACTTGATTGAGTAATTCAAGGATTCAGTAACCCTCTAGAGAGAGGCGTCTGAGAAACTAACCTAACTTGGCCTGACCATCTAGTTAAAAGGCAACAGCCATATGGCTAGGTCAAAGTACTATGCATCTTACGATGGTCAATCAGATGTTGCAGTAGAACATGTGAAATACAGGATGATTTGTTCATCACCAATCTCTTAATGAAACTCACTTGAGAACACCCCAGCTGATGCATAGGTATTTGATGATGTTGTCTGGTCTCTCACGCATCGCTTCAGAACGCACGGCGTACCTTTAGGTTGAAAGATTTTTCCATACCGAAAGCTGAAAATAAGTGTGAGATTATCACTATCGGAATCATACACGAAATTGATGAAAACTTACCGATAGAGCAGCCATAATGCACCCTAAGTTCGTTTCTTCCTGGGTACAACTATTTAGCAGTCACAGCAGATTCTGAATCAAATCGCAGCTGACAAATATGGATGGATGGATAAATAACATTACACCGAAGAACAGTTCCTTTCCGAAAGCTGAAAATTAACGTGAAAATGTTACGGATGTCACAGATGTTCGATAGCAAAAATGTAGACATACCTGGATTTCATTAATCTGTTGCTTCAAGGTCAGTACTTCGAAGGATAATTTCAAGAAATTTAGAATTCCAATGAAAAACATGAAATCGATGAAACGCAAACCAGAAAACAAACCCTAGAATGAAATCTCAAGTGCACTTTCGTTACGTCGTATGAGACGTTTTTTAAACAAAGAGTACTATTACAAAAAATACAAACACTAACATAAAATAGTCTCTACTTCTTTTTGTTCAGAATATTTGTTGTCTGGACAACATATTCAGATTTGAAATTTAAAAAATAAAGTTGTTTTTCAAACTTTTGCAGACGTTTTCTGTGAATTATTATTATGGTCATACGACGTAACGAAAGCGCAGGCGAGAAATGCAGAAAACGCAAACCAAAACAAAACAGATAAAATTGAGAGAGGATGTTCGCCATGGGCGTCGATATTGCTAAAATAAAATGGGTTTATCATTTTTTAACAGATGATGCTACATTTTGTTGAAAAATTCAAGTTTGTTTCAAATAAAGCAGTGTTCATAGAGAAATAATTAAATTTCAATTAATTGTAATTATTTTTTAAAATTATATTTTAAATCCGTTTGATTTCAAGGTGAATGACTGGTTTTTTTTAGAAACTCATCGTTTCGAAGTTTTAGAAGCTACGCAGTAAGACATGCTAACGGTCTTAGTTTCTTAATTTCTCACATCTCATTCTCAATATCACTGCAGTGCACCGCTTATTCGCCAACGCATTATGAGTTTGATTGGAAAAAAAATCCTCACATAACGTCGCGATTATGTACTCGATATGAAAAATTACCACCGGTTGAAATAAAAGTTTCCCCCAGCGTAGGCAAGTACTCTAAGTGATTGCGCATCCCCTCAACAAGATGAACTGTAAAAATATTGCGCGAGTTCTCCGGAAGTTTAAAAAAAAGCTGCCAAAGGTGAGTTTGTCAAAAAATTCTGCGATAGCAATCTTAATGCTCTACTTGATTTCTTCTTTCAGCCAAAACTGTTTAAAAGTTAAATATCGACCTAGCTTAAAAGCCGCTACCCTTGGAATTTAAAATAAAAACAAGAACAATTAAAGCTCAATGCAGGATTCTGTTGAAAAATTTGAATGAACGTCTATGTTTACCTTTTTCAATGAAAATCTATGTGAAGTTTTGTTCGGTCTTTCGCATGTGGATTAAGAACATGCTTGAAAGTTACCTTCATGTTAAATATTCGTTCACAAAACAGATGGGTTTAGCAAAAAAGTTATCGAATAAATTTTCCAACACATGTGGCCAGCGCAGGATTTCTACTTGGGTACATACATTGCTCTCTAGCACATCGTTTCAAAAATTCATTCCACCAATGCAGAATCTCGAAATTATTTAGGTCAATTGCAGTAGTACCACAGATCAAAGTACCTTCTAAGCAATCACTGATAAACATCTGCAACAACTAAAGTTCGGCTCACTTTAGAAACTTGATCGTCTCAACAGATCAAACTATCCACGGAGGGTTCTTCTGGTTGCTAAAAAATTAAGAATATTATTATAGTATTGTAACGAAATAGTTAATTATGTAAAAATTACCTGATAGGCAGAATTGCTGCAATAGGATATATCTCCAATGTCGGAAGTGTGTTCACTATGACTAGAGAATATGAGGGCAGCTGTTAAGTTGGCAGCAGAGCAATCGGCACACTAGACCCGAGTATTCCGACTGGCTTGGACAAAATATACGCTTCGTCTTGATTTACAGAAATGGTAAGCCTATAGTCCACGCAAGGCAAGACGCGCTGGTACTGCTCCGGTGTTTTTTCGGTCGGAAAAAGGAGTTTGTCCTTGCATCTGCCGTACTTCGTCGAGCTGTACGAAGACAAAAGAAAATGAAATTTTCGCTAAACAAAGTATTTTTTCACTTACTTTTACCGCTAAGTTGTTATAGGCCACGGTGCGATTGTTGCGGTGCTGTGTGTGGCCATTTACAAGTTTTCTGGTCAATTTTATACGGTTTTCTGGAAGCGTACGGGGCCACTTGCATTGTGTGCCACCACCTTAAAGCGGATCCGGATACGATGTCCGGGATGACATTCCACCAGAGCCCGTACCGTGTGGACATTTCCTTGGAAGCTTCGTTTTCATGGGTCGATGTTTTCTGTAGGGACGATAATGGCACATAATGGGTTAGAAAATTATGTAAATAAAACTTGATTATAACACGCCGGCGTGTTCGTAAATTGATTTTTTGGGTGATGCATCGATTTTTTTGGTAGATGTCAAATCACCTTCCAATGCTTTTACATGCAGTTTGTTTAATTTACGTACGCCAGCATCGATGGAAAAAATCACTTCGATAGAAAAATCAATTTAAGAACACGCCGTTAGAAATCAATAAATCAAACATACCTTGTTTGTCATCAAATTATCGCCGGACAATGGCTTCTTCTAAGCGCTCAAAGCATTTCTGAATTCAGAAACAGCGGAAATATACAAGCGAAAATAACTGCGACAAATTTCACACCAAACACGCGCCAAAACAAAACACGCCACCGGATTGCTGCGATTGAAAACTGCTCGTGTTTCGTTTTGTTCATCGCAGCACTGCAAAAAGTATCGTCTGTTTTCGAGCAATCGAGCAGGCGGATGGAAATCGAGCCGAAAACTGATCGAATTCTAACCGCTAGAATTCGAGTGCTGGCATCTCTGTTTTGCAATCGGCCCGATTGAGCAAACCTTCCTGACAGGGATACCGAATGACGCTCGGATGTGTGCGCGCCAAAATGCGCGAAGCTTAGTCGACCGTTGTCGACTCACTGTTGATGACAGTGTTGCCTGAGGTTCAGTTGGTCGGTCGATAGCTATGAATCATAATGAGTGTAGCAATGCTAATCATCGGCTACACACTATTGTTTCATTTGCAAAAATTAGGAGCACAAATGTGCTCAAATTTGACAATTTTTGAGCTGCAATATCTCTGATTTGTGCAAACCTAAAAATCTTAAATTTATTGCAATATGTAGCTTGAAATATGAGTATTCAATGCTGAAAAAATTGGAGATAGGTTTTTCTTTAAATTCGAGATTTATAATTTTGGAAAATCGCAATTTCTCATGATTTTTTATGAAATGTTATTAAATTTTAACCCTTTTTTATCAGAAACACAACCAGTACCAATACACAAGCCAACCATTATTCGTGGTTTGAATTGTTTTGAATTGTACAGCTTCTTATTTTAAAATGATCTGAAACATTTTATCATTTCTATAAACATTTGGAACAAAATTAACAGAATTCAATTGCTCTACGAAAATTCAACTTTCTTCAACAAATTTTCCGCAGCATCAGGCAGTGGTGGAATTTTTTTGACTCTCGGAACGCGATTGATCAATGAAATGAGGGGGATCAGAAGTACTTTTGAAGACATCTTCGATGTTTGCAACCCTACTGAATTTACGTGCATGATGTTCTCTGAAACGTCTTATCGATTTGTTGAAAATTTTGATCAGCCATATCTCAGCCATCTTATGACGTATTGCAATTCTTTTGTTCTGATTTAAAATATTGTGAGCAAAGCCTTCTTTGTATGTTTTTGACAAAATGTTTTTGTTGAGTTTATATGATTTAAAACTAGCTTGAATTTGGGACATTTTCCCATAACTGCTCTTAACATTCAAACCCGATCATCTCCGGGTGGGCTGGACCAAATTTTAAAATTCGAGTGACATTCGAATCTTTTTTTTTACTTATCAAAACAAATTTGTTTGATGTTGTGCAAAAATTTTGCAATGTACTTGAAATATTTAAAATAGCTACTAAAGTTATAGTCCAAAAGTTTGGGATCACCCCGCAGTATGGCGTAACGGCCAAAAGATTGGGATCAGTCTACTTAAACATGCATTTTAATTTCACGCGTATCTCTGTTATCAAACAACGTATTGTTTATCTGGTAAGCTAATTCGGTAGTTAATGAGTTGAACTTCCTTCATGGATATTTAGTTCAAATATTTTTGAAAACTTACTTCATTAGAATTTTAGCTGAAGTTTGATAATTTTCTGATAGTTTTCACTAAAAAGTCCGACCGTTAAAAAAACATGCATGTTTGTTTTGACCGTAACTTAGTTGTCTTAAAAGTTATTGGAGCTCGGTTGGGCTTTTGACTTTCACTTACTTATGAGACTGTAATTGAAAGAATAAATCCGAAATTCATATGATTTATGTTATCACAATTTTACAATCATTCAAAAACTTATATTCTAACCTTTGTTAACGTTCTGGTGATATAGTCATCTATGATAGCTTAGCTTAGCTTAGCTTAGCCTTCCAAATAAAGTGCTATTTATAAGATAAAAACTAAACAAATGTGTTTTTAAAAGTATGAAAAAAGGATTCGAAAGCAACTCGAATTTTAAAATTTGGTTCACCCCTGAGCCCTCGACATTTGTGGTCCTTCGAACCGGATCAAACGTCGAGGGCTCAGGGTAGCAGTGGGTGATTCCCGGACATTAAACGATGCGGACACCAACTCCAAATTGTCGGGTAAGTTCTTTAGCTTTCTTTTACGGTCAAATGATGACAACTCGCACTTGCAGTTCAAATAATCTATTTGCACAATTCACTAAACATTTATTTTGGACATTAAACGAACTTTAATAATTTATATTTGAGACCCTCAGAACCAAAGGTGTATAAGTGCAAAAATGATCGATTTTGAGTTAACTATGCCAACTTTTCATATTTCAAACTATATTGGTTGATAATTTCAAATTTTTTTGAATTTTGTTTTCATACTTTTATGTTCGAAAGAAAAAATCAAATTCTCGAAAAAACTATGGATAATGGGCAAATAGAACAACTTAAAAGCGTGTATTCTCAAAATGAGCTTTATACACTTATACTAGGGTTGCCATCCGTCCCGCAAAATGTTCCGCCGTCCCGCTTTTTTCTCAAAATGTCCCGTTTTTTTTCAAGGAAAACTTTAAAAAAAAAAATCACAGACTAACATTGTAAAAACTCAAACTTTATCCTTTTTATGATTAGGTCTTTTTTCTCAAAATAAGCAACACAACACAATATAAATCGAATAGGTAATTTTTCTCAAAATAAGCATCAAATTTGAAATGTATTTGTTAATAGGTTTTTACACGATATTCAATTGGCCGTTTACATGTAGAACTTGAATATTTCTCTCATATAATGTGTTAATCAAGGTTGTCGAAATCATAGATAAATCTTTAATTACAAAGAATTTTGAGCATATTTTCATCACAGAATCTTTGTCACAGAACACAGAATTTTAGAAATATTCACAGATTCCACAATATTTCAAAATTGCATACGGTTTTTTCAAATTAATTTTTTTACGTCGTTATACATTTTGAATTTTTAAGTATGAATAGAAAATCATGATAAAATTTGTAATGTTCTTTGATTTTTCTCAAGTAAAATTTTAATTACATTATTGAAAAAAGCGTCATAGAAAACAATCACAGAATTTTTGGATAAAATCTTAGAATGTCAGGTTTTTTCATCGTCAAAACACAGAATTTGTTTTGACAAACTTGGTGTTAATTTGCGAGAACCGTGAAAAATAACAGCACGGTCATTTTTTTTCAACCATTAATGACTTTTCTTGAACCATTTTTTGAGATTTCTGTTAGAACTGCCATAATTGTTGTTTTTCAACCGTAGTGTACGGTTCAATTTTAGGCATTTTATGAGTTCTATTGAAATAGTTGAAAAATGGTTAAATTTCAACCGTAAAACGTATGAAAACTGGCAGCCATCTTTGCGAAGGAACTTGTTTGTTTTTTTTATAGCTTTGCGATGAGTTCAACAATTCAGCTATTCAAAATCAGCGATTTTACAACTTTTGATAAGAATATTTGGAAATTCAATGAATGCGTAAGTATTTCTTGAATAAAAACATAGTGTTATGAATGAAATTGAGGGGTTCTTCAAAATAACTCTAACCTTGTTTTTTTTTTCTTGTAATTAATAGGTAGAGTCGGTGTGCTAGCTGTGGCTCTAGTCTAAATACAAGAGGAACCGCATCAGGAGCTTTTGCTGAATGATATGCAAGAACAGACAACATCATCCGCGATAGTTATGTGGAAAAAAAGAATCAGATTTCGACGGTGGAAAAATTTCATACTTCATCTGATTGGCCGGGACAGACTTCTCGGAGACTGGCGGTGGTTCTAGGTTCCATTCCTAGGAATGGAACCACTTTGCTTTGCCATTCTTTTTAAAGGTGCCAAAGATTCTTTTTAAAGGTAAGCTAACGTTTTTTGAACTATTTCAATCACTGGATTATTTTTTTTCATTTCACCATACTAACAGTTTTCTGTATCTTTATTGCAGAAATGATTTAAGAGCACTTCCCGTTGTTCAGCGAATGTTCCGATTGAAAAGCTGCGATTAGAAACCACTGGAGGAACGGCTACTGGATTTGGTGCTGTGCAATCACCGGGGAGGAGGCAGCCGCGCTTGCGAAAATGATTATGGCATCGGTCCTTATTCGCCCTGCAATTGTTGCATTTAGTGCATCTTCATTGCCAGCATCCAATTGTGAAGCTAACCAGAATAATGCTCATGATGTTTTCTTTTTGTGGGATTTTCATCCTGTGCGGATGATTCATCCCTTCGCATGTATTTTATAATAAAAGCTCTTTACAACACACGGTTCCTCGTTCTTCATTCATTCAAATGATGTCCCCCTGAATTTTTGCTCATTTTCACTTTTTCCGACCATGTTTAAAAAATAACCATTATCCAAGTTCTCCTTGAAATCTCATTTTATGAGTTTTCACTGAAAACTCATAAAACGACTTGATCCACAAAACTTCGATTATGGTTATTTTTCAAGCATTTATGGTTCAATATGGCCGAGCGTGAGTGTTTATGGCAAAAAACCGTGTAAATAGAAGTCATGTAAGAAGACCTGCACGCTAGAAACTATTAAACCATTTATGTTTCAAAAATAACCATTTTTGACCTTTTCCCGGGAAATGTCATTTTATGAGTTCTTCATGAGAACCCATAAAATGACTTTTCGGGGAGAAGTAGAAATATGGTTATTTTTCAACCGTATTGAATATGACGAAGAAGTTGGAAAATGGTTATTTTTTATTGAAATACAATTTTTTATTTTATGGAAATTTCATCTGGGATAGTCAGAAAGAACTTTTGATTTCGGAATGCTTTGTTTATTGTCAGAATTATGTCATCATTCTATTGTTACATTTCAATGTTTTTTCATGAAATTTAAATCCTACGAGACAATAGAGGCATCGGTTGCTCACTAATGGGCCTAGAATCGTGTGATGGTTTTATCGTATAACTTAAAATTCCGTAGCAAATCTTGTGCGGCATGAATATTTTTCGCTAAACCTTGAACAGGTCCAGCCCATATTAAATTTTGATTATCTAACTAGGTGGATATCGTTCAGATCAGTACGAGAAAACCTGGAATTAAAAATAGAAATTACATTGACTGCAGTGCAAACAACAATTTCTTGTTACCATGCACTTAGTTTCCTCAGGAGTTCAAGATTCGTACGTAGAGTTATCCCAGGCCACGCATGGTTCTATGTTTAAAACTGACATTCTTCAGATAGCTGCAGGAAAATCGTATCGCCCGTGTTAAGATCCGGACTTGAGACAAAGAATTCACTTTCCAGCGTAGAAGCCCGGGACGAAAGTTGCCCGTCACTCACCAAACTGTACAGACACTTTGCCGTGCGGTCCGGCCAATATGTCCGCAATATGTCGATCGGATCCGGAGCTAAAGCTGAGCGGTGAACCATTGCCTAGCGATACATGATCCACTCCGCTGCCTTTTTCCTCCAGGCTAAGTCGGAAGGAAGATTTTGGCCGTCTGGGATCATTCAAGTTGTCGGTGCGACCGACATTCGATGGCCATAAGTTTCGATTCTGTATGTCGCATGATTCGAATCCGGCAGCTTGTTGTCTTGCCAGTTGTCGCACCAGATTCCATCGGGCGAAGTCCTGCATTTGCTGGGAATGGGTTTCTCCATTCACGGTAACGAAATATTCGGTGAGATTATCCGATTCCTGAAAATAAATTTAGTTTTTATAGTTCACTGCTAATGTTTAAAAATGTTCACCTACCTTGTTCGATAATAATTGCACCAGTGTAGTCTTTTGGGAATAACTGTTAGGAAAAATTTGATTTTAAGCAAGATCGATTGAGGAGACAAACAATGTTTTTTTTTGGTTCTGTTTTTCGATTGAGGTTAAATTTTCATTCTTTTTTCGGTTAATACCCGAAAACTAGGAATATGGTTAAAATTGTTCCTTAAAATATTGATGAAAAATAACCATATTGGCAGTTCTGCAGTAAAAACCTGAAAATGGTTATTTTTCATTCAAGAATGGTTAAATGAAAATGAGCGTGTGAGCAAAATCAATCCGTGTTAAAAAAAAAATCTTAGAGTAGGTACTTTCTTTAAATAACCTTGGCAGATGGTATACGTGTAAGTATGGTAATACAATTAAGCTATTTTTAAGAGTTTCTTGAATGTCCCGCTTTTTTCTGCTGTGTCCCGCTTTTTTGTCGTGAAATGTCCCGCTTTTTTCTGAAAGTATCTGGCAAGCCTAACTTATACCCCTTTGGCTCTAAGGGTCTCATTTAATTTATTTCTAACACTTAACAATTATTGAGACAGTATAACAATTTAGAAAATTGCGGCCTGGCCGTCTTGTCGTCGTGATGGAACAAACTTAAGTGAACGAGCTAATAATGGCGGTTCGATATGCCCAAGCCGATCTTTGAGGTACATAGAACGCGATAGAAAGTTTTGTTCACGATCTTTTGAATGAGAACAAAAGAGAATTTAAATATGTCATAAGATGGCTGAATTCACCGATCAAAATTTTCTTGTTTTTGAGGGGTTGATCCCATACTTTTGGCAGGCAGAGTATTTTACAGAGCTCAAATTTTGTGAAATAATAGTGTTATAGTTGATCTATCTTGCGCAGAAAATTTGAACAAAAATATCATCAGAGTTAAAGGTTATGGAAGTTCAAAGTCGAAGTGACAGCGGGCATGCTTCTATTTTCATGTCTATAACTAAGGTTCCCAGATATTTAATACAAAATTTGAAAATGTCTGGTCCTGTCCGGATTGCCCGGATTTTTGGTCGACAATTTTGAAATCAAATGTCCGACCCTCTACGTGCTATAACAATTTTGACAACCTTATATGATCCATTTCAGCGTGACGTCATAACGTTTGCAAAATAATGTTTGATAAACTGTATGAAAATTTTAATTTTATTTTGTTTCGATTATAGTCGTTTTAACATCTTTATGTCATTCGCGACTTACGATTTATTGAACACATTAAAAAAAAGAACTCATAAGTTCAGAATTGAAACCGCTACAAATTGGAATCAGAAGTACTTTTATTGAACGAATCGTTGTCAAAATATAAGTAATAGAACTCGTGACGTCACAACGTGCCACTGTTTCCACTTTTCAGATTTTTTTACCAAACTGTACTTTTCTGCTCTTCTATACGGGCAAACTTTATGAAAATTTCAGAAAAGTATTTATCAGTTTGTTACAACAAACAAAACGCTGCTTTTGTTTTGTTTTTCGATATTTTGATTTAAATTTATTTTACGGCGATTAGTTTCGTGATGTCACAACCCACCATTTTTTTAATCACGATTTTGCAAACCGTTGTGACGTCACGAAAAAAAGAATTTAATCAAACTAAAATTATAAAATTAATACTTAATTAACTAAAGAAAAAGCTTAAAAATTAATAATGTGATTTGTAATGAAAAAGATCCATCCATACCCAAAAAATTAAGTTATTGAATCCAAAAAGGCTCAAAAACAGATAAAGGCACTTATTCTGCGCCTCGCGTGACGTGATGATAGTCGAGTCACCAAAGTCACTCTATTCCAGCAGTCGGTTTAGGTGAGGATTGTCACTTCGGATGAACTTTGTGAGTTCTTACCTTATTATCGTAGTCACCATGGGTGAGAATTGTCGCATTCGGGTGACGATTTTAGGTGAGAATTGTCGGTATGGATGTAGGTACCGACGAGGCAAAAATTTTAACAAAAATTCATGTCAAAAGAGATTTTAAATGATAAAAGGGATACGATAACCTTAGTACTGAACGAAAAAGCTTGTTTGATAAGTTTTCAACTTTATTAGAAGCATTTAAAACTGCAAAGTTAAAAAAGTGCAATCAAAAACGGATTCTGGGTTTTACATTTTGCAATCGGAATATTATTATGCAACTTCGATTGAATTTTATCCAAAATCTGAACCTGGAATGCTAATTGGAATCTGCAGCTAAGGCCTTGATTTTTGTATCAAAATTCCAACCTGAAAATTTTCTCGTTTAATGCAATTGATTATGATATAAACAATAACAGTTAATTGATTGCATTCAGCAAGTTCGTTAAAAAGTGTCCCCATAAAACCGACTTATGGACTTATGGTTAAGTTAATTAAACATGCAGACACATTGAATCATTTTACTTGTTCTTTATTTGTATCAGATTCGAATCATGTTCCATTAATTCGATATTATAGGGCACCATTTTCCCGTTTGTTTGGATAACGTGCCACTATTAACCCTACGCTTTTTCGGAACACATTCCCGTCGCTGGGGGGAAGCCGTCACTTACATCCCATATCACATACATACATCGGTATTTTCGGTCTCATTCAAGATTCGGTTTTAAATCCCAAAGATCTTCTTTCTCGACGTCACCACCGATATATCCGATGTTCCAAGGTATCTTCTTCCGCCGTATAAAGAACGAAATGAACAAACAGACTGGTCGGAATAGTTAAATGGATTCCATCGAAAAGCGCAAGACGAACCTGAACACCGATGATACGGCTGATTGTTTCTATGGTCAAAACGATAACCACTAAAATAACCTGTTTTTTCTCATTTCGGGAAACCTAAAATAGGTAGACAGAAATTAGAAATGGTGAGATTAAAAGAAGCAACTTATTTTTCCAACCTGAAATAACTGCTGAGGTTGTCGCAGATTCGGAAGCCTTTTTGCGCACCGGTTTGTGAGACAGCAGTCGCCCCTGCATGCTGTTCCAAGTTTTTGTTGCTCCAGTTTGATGCTGTTTCTGAAATCCGGGCTGGGCTGTAATTTCCACTTTTGTAGCCAAATTTGTCCTTTTTTTCCACTTGATCAGCTTGCTAACACCGTACAATCCGATAATTGTCCAGGACGGGGCACAATTTTCACTCGTTTATTTTAAATTCAATTTTCAAAACCCGATTCGTGAACACCGGCACAACACAATCAGAGCAAATTTCGCCATTTTTCTAGATGGGTTCATCCAGTCACTCAGCTCGGAATGAGTATCTGTCACTTGCTGTCACCTCACTTAAACCGACTGTCGGAATAAGGTGACAAGAGTCGAGTGACGGTGGGGTGACTCGCCAACTGTCACGTCACTCGCGGCGCAGAATAAGGGCCAAAGTTTAACAATGCGAACATCAGTTTTATTCAAAATTTATTTGTTCGATCACGTGAATGTTATTTTTAAAAACCAATACTAGGAAAAACTTATTCTCAAAAGCATTAAAATTTGTTTCTTAAGTTTAACATTAGTTAGATTAACTGCTTAGCAAAAGAAAAACAATTAGAGTATGGTGGGGTAAAAGTACGATCTTAGTGCTATCCTATTTTTAGAAAATTTAGCAGTTGTTTTTCCAAAAAAATACGAGAACAGCATTTGATTCCTTAGTCTTTTATCTCTCTTCTAAAAAATTACGAAGAAAATCGATCGACGCATTTGATAGCAGTTGTGAAAATGCCTAACTGCTATCGAAACGTACTTTTACCCCACCTCTGGTGCAAAAGTTCGAATGATGTGGGGTAAAAGTACGATCATTCAAAATTCCACAATTCTGCATGAAGGCAAGAGGAAAATTATTTTGTATCAATGCAGCAGTTTCTGTGTTCGCTTCTGATATAAATCCTATATTGTCGCTGAATCCCCAAACCGGAGTTATCGTCAATGAGCGCTGGCGACATTCACTGGCGACACTCACTGGCGACAAGTTATTATCAGGACGTGTACAACTTCGGGTGTGTTCTTATACCAAAGATTTTTTATTTCAAAGGAAAGTGCCGCAAAAACAAAGGATTTTTTCGTTTGGTTTTGGTATAAATAAAAAATCCTTTGGTTCAAATGCATTTTCCTCTGTTTCAAAGATTTTTTCTTTTGAAAAATCTTAGATTCAAAATATTAATGCTTTGATACAAAAACCAGTTTCATTTGATTTAAAGTTATTATCTTTGCTCAAAGGTAATTAGATATAGATTTATAAGCATTTATTCATTGAACCATTTTCCATTAATTCCAATTGGAAGATTTTTACCCTGTTGTTTCGAAGTTGCTATTAGGAGTTTGAATAATAAAAAGATACAATTTTAGTTCTTAAATTCTTTTTTATTCACAAACACATAAAACACTGGTTCACTATAACCGAGTAGGGTCCTTGATATCGTTGACAAAGTTTCGCATTCTCCGTGGGCCGGTCAATAAACTTCCGAAAGCCACTCCAGCTGCTGGCTGGTCCAACTGCCCGAATAGGATTGCACCGTGAAAAAACCATGAATTCCGTATTCACAGACTATGAACTGTATGGTTTACACAATGATTATTATCGTCCTCGATACCGTGAATGCACATTGGAATTCATAGTTTTCGACCATACATTTCATCGTTTTGACGAAAATAACCATGAAAAAGGGGTATTGTTATGCAGCGTGACCATGAAAAAAATGGCGATTTTCCATACATTGGGAAGCCCAAAAATATAAAGTTCATGGTTGTAACAGCTTCCAATTTTTCATAGTAAAACCATGAAAATAAGATGATTTTCATTGTAAAACCGCTGTAACAAAAATATTTGCTCAAGGTGGGGTTTTTGTTGTTGTTTTTGAATGTCATCATTTTCTTAATTTTTTTTAAAGTAAAAACGAATGAATTTATTTAAATTTAACTATTTATTTAAAGAATCTTTAACACTTTACTCACACACTCCAAATTATGATTCTTCCACTGGATTTTTGGGGCTCGCAACTCCCGCATCTTATTGCTGCTCGTGGCATCCGTTGGCTACCTCATTCATCCTGTGCCACTCGTTATAGTGTGTCTGTTTGATATTGCTGGAATTGATAAAAAAAAAGATTCTTAATATATTTGCCCTTTGGATAGCTCCGATATTAAACTTACTATTACCACCTATTACCTATTACGCCCATTTCCGAACACTTAGAACAAATTCTCAAAATCACTGGCACCTGGTGGGGAGCCCATCCAGAAGATCTTTTGAAATTGTATCGAACAACGATTCTCTCAGTGATGGAATATGGTAGCTTCTGTTTCCAGTCAGCTGCCAAATCTCACCTCATCAAGCTCGAGCGTATCCAGTACCGTTGTCTCCGCATCGTTCTGGGCTGTATGCCTTCAACACATAACATGAGTCTTGAAGTTTTGGCGGGAATACTCCCTCTTAAAGATCGATTCAATTTACTATCACTCCGGTTCCTCATCAGGTGTGAGGTCATGAACCCATTGGTGATTGTGAATTTCGAAAGGTTACTTGAGCAAAATCTTCAAACTAGATTTATGTCTATATACCATGTCCTCATGTCAATGCAGGTAAACCCTTCTTCATATTCTCCAACTCGTGTTTGTAGCCCAGACTACGATCATTCTTCTGTCCAGTTTGATTTGTCTATGCAGCAGGAAATTCGTGGAATCCCGGTCTCGCATCGCCCTCTACTGATTCCAAGAATTTTCGAAGCTAAATATAGACACGTCGATGCTGATAAAATGTACTTTACCGATGGATCACTTATAGAGGAAACAACAGGATTTGGAGTATTCAACGAAATATCTAGCGCCTCTCACAGTCTCCAGTCACCATGCTCTGTATATGTAGCGGAGTTAGCAGCTATTCACTGGGCTTTAGACAGTGTCACTTCACGGCCAGTTGGACACTACTATGTTGTAACGGATAGTCTGAGCTCTGTTGAAGCAATCCATTCAATAAAACCGGGAAAGCACTCGCCGTACTTCCTCGAGAAGATACGGAATAGTTTGAGTGCTTTATCAAAACGTCGCTTTACCATCACCTTTGTTTGGGTTCCCTCCCATTGCTCAATAGTGGGCAATGAGAAGGCAGACTCTCTGGCAAAGGTGGGGGCGATGGAAGGCGACACGTATCCACGTGAAATCGTCTTCAACGAATTTTACTATTTGGTTCGAAGAAACTCTCTTGTCAACTGGCAGCGCAAATGGGACGAGGATGAGTTGGGTCGGTGGCTCCACTCGATTATCCCAAAGGTAAGCCTTAAACCCTGGTTTAATAGATTGAACCTGAGTCGGGATTTTATTCGTATATTTTCCCGTCTCATGTCCAATCATTATTCCTTAGACGCGGTACTCTATCGTTTTGACATTGCTGGCAGCAATTTGTGTGGTTGCGGCCAAGGTTACCATGACATCGAGCATATTGTTTGGTCGTGTGAGGTCCATCTTGTCGCTAGAACGAATTTCATAGACTCCCTTCGGGCCCGAGGAAAACCACCCTATGTTCCAGTGAGAGATGTGCTGGCCGTGATAGACTTGGACTACATGTTCGAAATATACCTTTTCCTAAAAGCTATTGATCTTCGTCTATAATTCTTTTTATCTTCATATTTCCCTATCTATTTTCTTTTCTATTCTAATAAAAAGTGATGAACTAGATTTAAGCACACAATTGTAAACAAACAAAACGAGTTTGGCTCCTTAAAGCCTAAAGGTATGAGCCGTTTCAAATAAAGATGTTACAAAAAAAAAAAAAAAAACAAATTCTCAAAAAAAACTCTCGAAAAACTGTCTGCCGGCCGACCGAGAATGATGAAGAGGAAAAAACACGTGCCGCCGCTGTCAAAATATCAATCGTACACGAAAAACCTGGAGTGTGTAAATTCTTGAATAACGCTCGGATGTTCTTTTTACCATGAAATACATGCTAACATTTAAATTCACCGGAATATGAATGTGATACCATGGTTATGTGCTATTCGGGTGGTGATTGCCGTTGAAGATTGGGCCGAAAAAATACGACCGCGGGATTTGGGGAGGTGTTACTTTGCGCAGCTTTCTCCATGTTCGAGAGACTTGGAAATCTATCCGTCGGCCGTGGTCCTGTAACTATACAAGCGTTTTAGAAAATCTTGAATTCACTTAAATATTCAGTATTTATTAACTTACACTTACCATTTTGCATCCTGAATCCTCCTTATTTATAGCTTACTCCGATTCACTGGTTTGATTTTTAAAACGAGCGGCCGAACTTTATTCGAATTTTTGGTTTTCTGTTCTTCTTGCTTCTAAGTTTGAAGTTTTTGTTTCAAAAAATTATTCTTTTCAGTTTAAAACATTTTTCTTCGGTTGAAAGAAAATTTACTTTGTTTCTAAAGAAATATGCAATTGAACAAATTTCTTTTGAATCAAAGAATTTGTTTGAAATCAAAGTCCAAAGTTATTCAATTCAAAAAAAATATTCTTTCTTTCAAAAATTATTCTTTTCAATCAAAACTATAATTCATTGATTCAAAGAAAACAGGAGCTGGATTCAAAAAAATGAATGTTTTGAATCAAAGTTCAATTTAATTCGTTCCAAAATTCAAGTTAACTCTGCGTGAATACACGGAATCGTCCATCTTGAGACAGGCAATCGTAATCATAGGCATGGTAGGCGAACAACTCGCTGTCAAAAAGCGCTCCGTCTCCAGCCCCCACCAATGAGAAACTTTTGGTACTCCTTGCCTACTGTTGCTCAATATGCAACCACCCGCAGCTGTATAGGCACGCTGGTTATTACTCTACAAAAGCGTTGCCAGTAATGATATTTCACAACGTCGCTAGTTGGCAAGGTTGCCGATCACCAGCGCGAAAACTTCGGATTTCAACTTCAATGACAATATTGTCGCTGAATCCCCAAACCGGAGTTATCGTCAATGAGCGCTGGCGACATTTACTGGCGACACTCACTGGCGACAAGTTATTATCAGGACGTGTACAACTTCGGGTGTGTTCTTATACCAAAGATTTTTTATTCCAAAGGAAAGTGCCGCAAAAACAAAGGATTTTTT
The DNA here is from genome assembly GCF_029784155.1 of Uranotaenia lowii. Lineage (NCBI taxonomy): Eukaryota > Metazoa > Arthropoda > Insecta > Diptera > Culicidae > Uranotaenia > Uranotaenia lowii. The sequence goes on from NC_073693.1 coordinate 244,106,275, forward strand.
CCTTTGGTTTTGGTATAAATAAAAAATCCTTTGGTTCAAATGCATTTTCCTCTGTTTCAAAGATTTTTTCTTTTGAAAAATCTTAGATTCAAAATATTAATGCTTTGATATAAAAACCAGTTTCATTTGATTTAAAGTTATTATCTTTGCTCAAAGGTAATTTAGATATAGATTTAAAAGCATTTATTCCTTAAACCATTTTCCATTTATTCCAATTGGAAGATTTTTACCCTTATCTTTGCTCAAAGGTAATTTAGATATAGATTTAAAAGCATTTATTCATTCAACCATTTTCCATTTATTCCAATTGGAAGATTTTTACCCTGTTGTTTCGAAGTTCCTATTAGGAGTTTGAATAATAAAAAGATACAATTTTAGTTCTTAAATTCTTTTTTATTCACAAACACATAAAACACTGGTTCACTATAACCGAGTAGGGTCCTTGATATCGTTGACAAAGTTTCGCATTCTCCGTGGGCCGGTCAATAAACTTCCGAAAGCCACTCCAGCTGCTGGCTGGTCCGACTGGTGATTGCCGTTGAAGATTGGGCCGAAAAAATACGACCGCGGGATTTGGGGAGGTGTTACTTTGCGCAGCTTTCTCCATGTTCGAGAGACTTGGAAATCTATCCGTCGGCCGTGGTCCTGTAACTATACAAGCGTTTTAGAAAATCTTGAATTCACTTAAATATTCAGTATTTATTAACTTACACTTACTATTTTCCATCCTGAATCCTCCTTATTTATAGCTTACTCCGATTCACTGGTTTGATTTTTAAAACGAGCGGCCGAACTTTATTCGATTTTTCGGTTTTCTGTTCTTCTTGCAAGTCAATGCAAAATATCTTCTAAGTTTGAAGTTTTTGTTTCAAAAAATTATTCTTTTCAGTTTAAAACATTTTTCTTCGGTTGAAAGAAAATTTACTTTGTTTCTAAGGAAATATGCAATTGAACAAATTTCTTTTGAATCAAAGAATTTGTCCAAAGTTATTCAATTCAAAATATTTATTCTTTCTTTCAAAAATTATTCTTTTCAATCAAAACTATAATTCATTGATTCAAAGAAAACAGGAGCTGGATTCAAAAAAATGAATGTTTTGAATCAAAGTCAGTTTTAATTCGTTCCAAAATTCAAGTTTACTCTGCGTGAATACACGGAATCGTCCATCTTGTGACAGGCAATCGTAATCGTAGGCATGGTAGGCGAACAATTCGCTGTCAAAAAGCGCTCCGTCTCCACCCCCACCAATGAGAAACTTTTGGTACTCCTTGCCTACTGTTGCTCAATATGCAACCACCCGTAGCTGTATAGGCACGCTGGTTATTACTTTACAAAAGCGTTGCCAGTAATGATATTTCACTACGTCGCTAGTTGGCAAGGTTGCCGATCACCAGCGCGAAAACTTCGGATTTCAACTTCAATGACAATACATGGGCGAACATACTGCGCGAATTTGGAGTTTTCCACTAATTGTCCTTGTTCAACAGGTTTATGAAATTCAGCTCTCATCGTATTTGAGCAATTTATCGCGCGAGCAAGTCTTTGTAGAAACAAAAATATGCGCTGATATTTTCAGGGCATTTTAAAAAAAGTTAAAACTTTCCGTTCAGATTTACTTCAGTGGACCCTGTATATCATTCGAACTTTTGCCCCATTTGCAGTTCGTACTTTTGCCACTTCAGGGTTTCTTGTGGATCACAATTTATTGTGAAAAATAGAGACATATTCATGAAATTCTTTCTTCGGCATTTGATAGTGGTTGAAAACAACTAAACAGACACATTAAAACTTTCATCGAAAGCCAGAATTTTGATTGCTCAAACATGGTTGCCATTATTTTGAATATTACATCATTTATGCAAAAAAGCTACTTTACCTCATTTTTCGGAGTATTTTCAACTTCTACGAATATAAATTATGTCTGGATGTAGGCAGTCCAAATATTAATCAATCCACATCAGAGTTTTGATTTTTTTTGGTTCTCGGATTGGGATAATCTCAAAACGTACTTTTACCCGACTAGTACTTTTACCCCACTTACTCTTAACAATTTCTTTATTTGAAACTCATAATGGTAATTTGTTGATGGACACTAGATTGACCAAGTCAGGCAATTTAGGAAAATCTTAAAAGTTGCAGGCTTGAATTGATGAAGGGCTTAGCACAAAGTTCCATGCTGAATTTGGGGGTATCGGACCACGGAAAAAGATTGCGCAATGACCTTGAAATTTGTATGGAATTATGATAAATTTTGTTCGGAAGGAACATAAAACCCAATTTTACACCATTTTCTTAAGTCTCTACTGTCCGATTTCCTTTCATTATAGTTTTTCACGAAGCCTTAATTATGACAAATATTTCATCCCTAAGCCCCATTTATACTAGTGGGCTATGATAAAAAATATATTCAGTTTTAGAAATTAGATTCAATTAAAAAAAAATGAGTCGTCGTCAATCAATGCCTAAAACCCCCTTTTAAAGTTTAATAACTGTTTTATCATACATTACTCCAACCGAAATGCGAGATATGAAATATTTTCATAATTGAAGCTTTAAGAAAACTCAAATATTTAAGGAAAAACAGTTGATAAATACCAAAATTATTGATGAAAAACTACACCCATAGAAGAGGTTGCAAAAATCCAATGCCTTTTTAGCACATCTCTGTGCCGATAATGCTCTGAAATGTGCACTGTGCTGAAGACGGTATGTTTGAAAAACCGTAACTGGCATAAGGACTCGGCTCCCAATCAAAATGATGACCACTACATTCAAGCGAAACAAGAAAAACATTTTATGGGATTTCCTTCCTATTGGATAATTCATCCCAGAAACAAGAAAATAAAAATTAAAACCACAGCGCTGTAGTGAGAATCGAACTCACATCACCATTTGTAGCGTCTTGCCAGTCCGACATTCTAACCAGTGTACTATTCGAGCTTCATGCAGGACGAGGTATATTTGTCATAGGCTTTCTGTTACCGATCAATCACAAAAAACGTACAACGGCTTCCCGGCGTTTGGCCTCCTTTCAATGCATTCCTTTGTCTTAAGATGGAAACGGGAAAGGGAACGGGAGTGAAGGAACGGGAAACCCATTGAATGAGAACTGTGCTTTGCTTACTGCCTGCTATTACATACACACGCTACATATACACAGCTGCTAAAGCCGGGCAGCTTGGCCGGTGTTGTTTGCCGGTAAATTGAAGGAATGTTTTTGCTGTTGCTTTTGCTACATACACACGCACAGCTTAGCCGTGTTTGCCGGTTGATTGAATTAGAAGGATGTTTTTGTTGTTGCTTTTGCTACATTCACACGCACAGTGCTCGGTTCGCTGGCTGCCTGGTGTTGGCCGGTATTTATTTCCATCCTTCTTCGGCTTGTGATGCGATTGGGAGGGACGCGAAAACGTTTTTATTTTGTTTCATTCAGACATACGCAATTCGGTTACGCTGGGAGGTTAATGCCGGTGGGCGCAAATCGAATCAGTGCCGGTCGCGTTATCTTCTTGTACCAATGATGCTATGAAATTGACTACACGCCATTGGCACAGAGGCTGAATTTTGGGTGTAGTTTTTTGTGTTCATTCCGAACAAAATCAACATAATTCCATACAAATTTCAGGTTTTTTGCACGGCCCGTAGTTGGATCAGGCCAAATATTTCATGGAGCCTTCCGCTAATACAGATTTTAATTTGTTTAACTTTAGAATTCATTTTGAAGTTTCTTTTGTAAGATTTTATGTGAATACGGGGTACGATATGGATTTTCTAGTAAAATTCTTTAAGGTAGAATTTTCAATTAAAAACAGTCTTTTTTCAATTTATTAAAAAAAAGTTTGTTTGAAAGACTTATGAATTTGTTTGATATAAAATGTCAATCTATAAAATATGTTAATAGATTTTATGAATCACATTGCATTTATTTCATGGATAAGTTGTCTAATGCCAGAGCTACACAGCAAAAAAATCTGAATCCTTAAAAGCATTGAAAATGAAAACCCACAACATTACATGACATAGAATGCGGTTTCGTAATGTAAATTTGCAAAATAAAAATAAATTGAACCATTAATCGCACTGAAATTGAATCACATTAATATTACATGACGCAGAACACGATTTCCTAATGTAAAATTCCGTCATTTATGATGCTTCTTTTTATTTACATCATATGTGATGTAATTTTACGACTTTTTCCGTATGCACCAAACATATGAATTATTAACAGCACTGAATAAAAATTTTTCTTAAAATTACATGTCATGGACATAAATCTGAATTCTCAAAAACATGGAATTACGAAGTTACATAAAATTACACGCGGTGGAATAATCTAACCGCATGTAAAATTTCGCAAATGAATAAAAAGAAATGTTATGTCAAAAACTGTTTCTGTGTCGTGCATCGGTATTCCGTTCAGAAGTTTATTTGTTTAGTTTTCAGCAATTTCAACTATAGTCAGGGCTTGAATTTAATCTATGTGAATATCACTGCAGTGCACTGGGCACATATATATACAAACCGTACAAACAAAACAAAACAAAAGTTTTGTTTTCCAAAATTTCAACACACTAAAACAAAAATTTCTATCGGACAAAAAACTACGCAGCGGTTAGTAATCTGTATTAATTACAGACAAAATCACACCGCTAAGAAACCAAATATGTCGTAAGTATCAAATTTTAAGTGATTATTAAAAATCTTTGATAATAACCGTTTATTCCGTCTCATAGGCACCCAAAAACTTCTTCCCAGGAGCACCAGAGATTAAACCCTCTGAGCAGTGCCGTGTCTGTGAGAAGTAGAGATTCTGGTAGGAACTTGCCAAGCGATCCGGTCCATGCAGACTGCTGCGTTCGATTGTTCGAATCGTATCTGATACAAGGAAACGAGAAAGCAGACATAGCGGCCAAAGACGGATTAACAAGCCCGTGTATTTTAGTTAATAAATCACGATTCAGTGACAAGACACTGAAAGCGAAAAATGAATGGATCAACTCAATCAATAGATGGTACAAAGATTATGTAAACATAAATCAAAAAGGATCAAAGTTTTACAGATTCCAGTCATCCTTTAATCAAAGACCTTGGTACTGGAACAGCAAATTAAAAAACATTCAAATTCGAACCATGAATAGAATTCTCAGTGGGCATGATTACTCTCCCTACTGGCTCGGAATAATGAAAGTACGTGAAACAACTTATTGTGATCTCTGCGAACAGCCATTCACAACCGAACATATTATACTGAATTGTATAAAGTTTAACCATCTCCGAAACTACTATGATTGGGATAGATTTTCTAATCTTCTCGAACTATTTCGAGATTTCGATGAAAACCGTATGAAAGAGGTACTATCTTTCTTGGATAAAACAAAACTAAAAATTTAAAATAATTGGCAACACGAATATAGTCAAGTCAAGTACAGTGGTGTTATAGAGTAGCATTCTCTGGCCAAAACATTAAAACGAAGAAGAAGAAGAAGAAGAAGAATCGTATCTGTTCTGCCTACGGGCGGCAAAACAAGGTCGTGTTGACGAAAATCGAGAACAACAAGTGAGAGCAACGATTCGTGGAAAGAAAAGATTCTCTTGCATTCCTGCGCTGGTAAGAAATACACCGAAGACTACAGAACCGGAGGGTAATACTTTTCTTATTTTCAGTTCAAATCGGTAGAATGACATCTTCCGAAGATCCATTTGAAACGGCAGCAGGAGCTTCCTTCAAAGATGAATGTAGCATTAAGTACAAATTGTGAAAACAACGGTTCTTCCGGAAGTGCTAACAAGAAAGTGGAAGTTTTTGACTCTGACAAGCATTCACTGAGGCAAATTTGAAAGCCGCCGCTGGCTACCAGGATACGGTCAATGCGGTACATATTCAAAATGAGTAATTATCCAGCTGAAGGACTCTGGATTTTTGCATTTCCTAAAGTAGTGGGAGGAAATTTTGGTAGGTACCTCAGTTTGTTTTCATAAACGGATCGATTCTGTTCTTTATTATGATAAAAGAAGTACTCTAATACGTTTTTTATTAATAATTTCAGGTGTTAGTGTTCGCCATGACAATCTGCTTGCAATATCATCCTGAAGACTAATCCGAATGGTCGATTCATACGGCAGCATATAAATATTATTATGATCTACTCTCTGGTACAAGAAATTTCTGGTGAGTTTCTTTTAAAATATGTATAGAATTGTAATGCGAAAAATTAAGAGTAATGTCGCGATGAAGAATAAAGCAATTTATTAAAATAAATATTTTGTTTTTAATTCATATCACAAAACTAAACAAATTTGTAAAATTACATCATTTATGATGTAATGTAAATGGAACATTACATATGACGGAATATTCAGTGCGGGTTTGATTATTACACGTCTGTTAAATTTTACACGTCTTCTTTTTTACAGACATGTAATATTTAACTCTCACTGAATATTCCGTCACATATGATGCTTCTTTTTCTTTACATCATATATGATGTAATTTCACAGATTTTTTTGGTAGTGTGTATGTTAAAAACTAGAAAATCGCGCCTTAAAATATGCAATGGCTCTAGGTTTTTTAATTTGAATCTACAGTATCCAACACGCTCATTTTTATTTAACCATTTTTGGTTCAAAAATAACCATTTTATGGCTTTGGCCCAAAAACTGGCAATATGGTTATTTTTTAAGAATTTTTCCTTAATGAATTTTAACCATTTTTGTAGTTCTCGCGCGTTAACCAGAAAATGTTTGAATAGTTTGGTGTTTTTATCGTAGCCATTTTGAATACAATCGATGTGCAGACGAACGCGTTTAAGAAAATTCCATTATACCGCGTAATTGAATCGAGTTCTCAATTAAATTGGTCCACTGATAATTGGTCCATGTAATCCGGAAAACATCAAATCTAATGGTATGATAAAGGGTAAATAGTTTTATATTGATTATCTTTAAATAAAAATTCTAACCTAACAAAAAATATTTCAGGACACGGATTAGAAGACCCCACTTGAAATTTTTATAAAAACACAAAAATTATCATAAAGTCAATGCTACCGGTTCATAGTAATCAGCCACAACAAACGAAAGCTGAAAAAGCACAAGCGGTCCTCGCACAATCTGCCGGTAAGTTTTTATTTTCCTTTGAATAATTTGAAATATAGTCTTCCAAGGAAAAAAGGTTTGTTACTGAATCAAGCATTCTTTTTCTAGATTTTTTTATCATTTCGGTGCAAAATGCGAGATACTATAACGACCGTTTTTTTCACCATCCGGAAGGAGCTGGAGCCGGCTGGACTACTTGAAAAACATCACCCGCTGGTATTAAATAAATTATTCAACCCCCCGTAAACGAACAGCCCTGGTGTTGTGGCACTGATATGTTGGCCATTTGCTGAAGCTACGGATCTACAAAATGGCACCCAGGCATATGGGATCACCACTTCCGGAGTTATTCGGCACCGGCGTTAGGTTATAACTATATAGTTTTCTCATTTAAATTCGGTGGAGGTCGTGGGGGAAAAATCACTTTTGCTGCTTTAAAAGTTATCGGGTGTTCCGGCTGCTGTTGGTGTTCGCCTAGCGCTAGCCACTAAATTAAATACTATGATGAAATACAGAGAATAATATATATGAAATATTTGAAAAACGTGTTTTTGCTTAATTTTGTCGATAATTTTTTAATATAGTTCAATATTGCTATTGCCGTTTAATTACGGTTCAATAATAACCATTTTTTACTTCTCCGCTCTTTCCGATTACGTTTGAAAAATAACCATATTTCTACTTCTCCCCGAAAAGTCATTTTATGAGTTCTCATGGAGAACTCATAAAATGGCATTTCCCGGGAAAAGGTCAAAAATGGTTATTTTTGAAATATAAATGGTTTAATAGTTTCTAGCGTGAAGACCCGTGAAAGACACACGCTCATATTTTTTTAACCATAAATGATTGTTTTTCATACATTTTATGGTATTTTAAGTAGAACTCCTAAAATTGTTGTTTTTCAACCGTTATGAATTCTTTAATTTTAACCATTTTCCGAGTTCATGAAGAAAAGGATGAAAATGGTTGAAATTCAACAAAAAAATGACTGAAAAAACAGTCGCCATGTTTGCAATCGTTGAAGTGATTGTTTTGTTTTTAGTTCCGCGTTGGACTCGCTAGTAAGTTAAATAAAACTGCCCTGGATTACTTGAAAATACAAATTGTAAGTATTCGGTTGATAATACCAGTATATTAAATTAATAGAGTTGAATTTCAATTCCATTTTCAGAAAAGAGTGGTTGAAGAGCAACTTTATGTTATTTGAGATCAAGAGCAGCAGCAGTTCCGCTGCAGACAGAAATTCATCGGCTGACTCAACGGAATCCTAAATTTATTTGTCTCCAGATGCCGTCACGTCTTTGGGTAAGTACGAACCATTATTGGAAATCTCAGTCTAGTGCATCCGAAACTAATAACTATGAAAATATTAACTCACAGGATGATCCGGAACTTCCTACATTTGTTGCATCAAGAGGTTTGTGTCAGTTCCGAAATGTCCGAGGAAAAAATACAAGCACTAAAATAACAGCAGATAGGAAAGCGTGCTGTAGAATCATTATGGGAAAAGCAGCAGCGTACCATCCGCAACTGTGGTATCAGAGGCCGACATGAGGATAATCGACGCAGTCATTTCCTCGACCGGCTAGACTATCTTCCACCAGCTCTTTCACTAACATCAACAGTGCAGATACCGGGGAAAGCAACTTAATACATGAATGTTTTAAAATAAAAAATCTGTGCATTGTATCATAGATTGATTTCTTTAAGACTTTTTCTCTATATTATCCGGTTTTATAGCTACTTGCTGGTGTCTGAATTTATTAGAAGCATTATTGAATGAAATTTGAGACGATTCATATTTAAAAAGCAAATATTTCCTATTAATTTCGACCCATTTTTACTTTTTCGACCATGCTTGAAAAATAACCATTATCCTAGTTCTCTATGAAATCTCATTTTATGAGTTTTCACTGAAAACTCATAAAATGACTTGATCCACAAAACTGCCATTATGGTTATTTTTCAAACATTAATGGTTGAACGTGGCCCAGCGTGCATTGCAAGGTACACACGCTCCTTTTTTTAAACTCAAAATTAAGTACGACCGAGGTTCAAAACATAGTTCGATTCTATGAACTTAAAGTTAAGTACCCTTTTTCCTCCTCGCGATTGTTCAAAATGGAGTTCGAACTGCGAACTCAAAACTAATCCCATTCGTGCCATTTTTGGCGAGCCGCATTTCAGGTAGCTACGAACAAGGGCATAAAAAACGGTTCAAAAAATGGTACTCGCTTTTGAACTTAGTTTTGAGTATGCTTGTCAGAACTTAGTTTCGCTATTGCCCAATCAAACTCAAAGCTGAGGGCTGCCACTGAAGTGCTGTTTGACCGTGGTCAAATCATAGTTCGATTGTATGAACTAAAGTTGAGTTCCTTTTTTCCTCCTTGCGATGGTTCAAAAGGAAGTTCGAACTGCGAACTCAAACTAATCCCATTATTCCTTCGGCGAAGGAGCAAAACTGAGATCGATCTAATGAACTAAAAATTGAACCCTCCTCGCGTGTGTTGAACTGGAAGCACTTAGCGAGTTCGGCTGCGAGAACTGCATTTTGGGTAGCTACGAATAAAGGCATAAAGAAAGTTCAAAAAATGGAACTCGCTTTCGAACTTAGGTTTGAGTATGCCAGTCAGAACTTAGTTTTTGCGTTTGCTCAGTCTTACTCAAAGTTGAGGGCTGCAACTGAAGTGCTGTTTTGAACCAAAACTACTTAATTTGGAGTTTAAAACAAGGAGCGTGCAGGTACGCTCATATAATGATTCTTAAATGAGAGTTAAATAAAAATTTAACCGTTTTTGTTTATTTTCAGATCAAACTGGAACTCTGAATTGTAATAAAAACAGAAAAATTAATGAAAACAAAATTATTTAATAGTGGCAGTTCCTTTCATCAATGAAATATTACCTAGATTTCGCAAGTTTCTGCATTATGAATGCAAGAATTCATGAAAAAATCTGAAGGAAACAGTCTTGAGCTTACAGAATAGTTTCAAAAGTTCATGAAAACCACAGGAGAAAACCGTTCCGAACATACATGACAATTTGAGTTTTTTCCTGTACTGTTTTGGGAATCGTCCTGTAATTTTAGCTTGTGGAAATTAAAAGGTGATCTCGGGACAGAAAAACAGCTCGTTAAAATAACTACCAAATTCACCAAATTCGTAGGTTCACAACGGTTTTTGTCCTGCGGCTTGCAGGGAATTTTGAAATGTTCCTGTACTTTCGAAACGAGTTCCTTCCGAGATTTGTAGGAGAATTCTGAAATTGTTTTCCTTTCGCACATAAGAGAAATAAAAGGGATGTTTCGGAGCCAAAAAAAAACTCAGTACCAACCAGCAAACTTGCGAATTTCTTTCAGGCATTTCTTTATTACTTACCGTTGTTAATTTCTCCTGCGTTACACATATCTTCTAAGAGTAGTCCTGGCTGTTTGTTCTCGGAATAAGTTGTGTGTGTATAGGTGTATCTGGTAGGGGTGTTTGTGTATAAATTGAGTTTGTATTCTGCACCAGTTTTGGCTCTTGTTGGGGTCCTATTGGTTAAAACAACTGAATGTTTTTTAGATAGGTATAATAATTCTATAGGAAACAACTTTTCAACCAAGTCCTAGTTTTTGGGGATTGTTGCTGCATGAGGGTGGAAAGGACGGGATTGAAACAAAAATGTTTTCTTGTTGATCGTCTTGTTTTATTCTAGCGAACTTAACTCAAAAAACTTTTTAAAGGGGATGTTTTAACGTTTTTTTTGTTTGTCGCTGGTGATTTTTTTCTCTCTCGATAGGATTTAGGGGAGAAGAGTAAGTTTAGCCATTTGTTTTATTTATTCTGCTGATGCGTGTTATATAGTAATCTTTCGCGCGTTTCTAGGGTTTTTATGTTTCAAATTTTGTGTTTTCACCTAACCACTGATTACTAGTGATAGGCTTCAGTTATTCCAACTTTTGCGCCCATTTTTTTTCAAGGGGAAGAGGAAGAAAGCGACAGTAGAAATTACTAACTTGGTTTGGTTTGGTTACACGTGATTCCGTTTTTTGTCTGTTAATTATTCTCTGTTTGTCTGTGGGAACTGCACTATTTACATGTGAGTCTTCAGTTGTCTTGTTTTGTTTTGTCTCTCGGATTATCCATTTTTATTGAGCCCATTGTGGCTTATGCATGCACATTCTTTTTCTTCTTTTGTTGTGAGTTTATCTAGTTACCTTTATCCTTTTCATTCATTGCATTTGTAGGAAACAGAAATATCACACAAAAGTTTTAGGGATATACGCATTCCTATAAAGATCATCCAATGAACGAAGCACTGAAGAATCAGTCGAAAAGAAGAAAGAAATTAGTTTAACTTATAATTATTATCAATCTCATAACAGCACGTCTCCCTCAGTTCAGCTGATATTCAAATGAGCAGTCAAGAATGGATATTCACTACGTTTATGCAATGTTGTTTCTGTTGCTTAATACGTTCTTTAATTTAATTATTTCCTTTTGGCAGAATGCGTTCTTCTAATCATTCGATTTTTTGTTTGCTTCTTCTTGCGGGGGCTCTTTCATCATTTCTAAGCACAATGATTTCTCAACCGGACTTGAATGCGTAAGTGTGTTTGTGATTGTTTTCCTGAGTGTTATTTTTCAACTTTTCAAAACTGCTAAATTGCCTTTTTTTGCTTGCAGTCGGATCACGGTTCCGTATATTACGGAACAGGATTTCAAATGTTCCGCCCAAAAATATGCCATTTAACCATCGCAGAGCTGTTTCGCTTTCAGTTCTATGCAGAAAAAATAGATAAAAGAAAAGTTCTATTCAAAAGAATGTTTTTTTTGCTTTAAAAAATGTCAAAAATGTGCTTCTCAAGCCAATTTAAATCACCAATGCAATAAATTTGATACAGTAGTTGATTTATTATGAACGAACAATATACTTGCGTATCAAGATACAAAAAATTTGTCAGAAATACATGTTTTAAGAACAACTTTCTGTCCGAAACCGAGATGTATAAAAATCAATTGCATGCAAAATTATTCTTAAAATATGTAGCAAAATCTATAAAAGAGCTTGGTCAACGTCAAATTACTTTCCTTAGGGCCTTGGGGCCTGTAAAAAAGCAATAGAAAAGCAAATTTTTCCTTTTGTTGCTGTTGCTCGGTGTCCTTTATACTTGTTTTATTTTTTTTTTTTTTTTTGTATATTTTGTTTTCAGTTTCTCTTCTAAAGGGAAAACCAATCAACATCACCAGTTTCATCGTCATCGATTATCATCAATCATATTCTCCTTTCTCATTTTAGATATAAAGGTAATTAATTAATTAATAAATATAAGACATTTAAAAAAAATCCTACTAACATTCTTCTTGACTCTTCCGAACACACCGGGCCACCTTCCGTTTGAACTCCGGATACGCCTCTCGCCACTCCTTGGCCGCATCGACGTTCGCCGGCGATTCGTCGTTGGGGTCGGCCAGCATCGAGATCACCGATATCAGAATCGTTTCGACGGTGTGCACCGGCAGCCAGCGCTCGGAAGCCTTCTCGTAGCCCCACTTGTCATCGCCTGGCTCGTGCAAGATGCTGATGCACACATCGCCGTTGCGGTCGATATTCGGGTGCCAGATTTCTGTCACGAACTTCATGCGCGGTGGCCTCAGCGGGTACTCCTTCGGGAAGTGCAGGTGTGCCTTGAAGAAACCGCCCTCGCTAAAAATGAATGGAGAATTGATTGTAAACAACATATGCTACATTTTGCTAAAATTTTGTGGCAACTTACTACAAAGTATCTGGAGGACCGATGATAAGTACTTCCCATCTGAATATGTCATTGTCGTCTATTAAACCTGCTGAAAATCCTTCAACTGGATTTTTGCTGAGCTCTGGAATAGAAAAAAAAGGATTTTAGATTTGATATATCGTTGTGCAATTAGTTGGCCAGTTTCTAATCCGACGGTATAATGTTCTATTTACATTAGACAATGGATACTGAAAATTTATGCAATGCTTTTTATTTCATTGAACATCATCCGGCCTAAAGTGGCATTCGGCTTAGAAACCTTCAGTCTAACATTCTTCACGTTTGTCCTGGCAACTTTGGACGGGATGAACGAGCATCCTTACTAGCGTAGCCAAACTGTAGAAACCGTTTTAAGCTTACTCTACTAAGTGGTTGAGGACCTTGACAATCTTTAAAACATACAGGACAGCTTACGTTTCAGAGGTCCTGTTGAAAGTCATTAATTTCAATGGGATACATAACTCATCCAGATGGATTGATCCTTGAAAAAACAGGTAATCTCGCCTTGACCAGTAAATCTCCTGATCCTGCCTGACAATACTTTTCAAACAGTAGAAACTCTTACTTTTTTCACCTCTTACCCTATTAGTATTAGCAAATTAACAGATCACATAATAGATCCATATGAAAGGTAATGCAAAACAATTAATCTCTACTGAACTTAGATCACTAGAAATTCTTTTTAGGGTTACATCCCCGAAATGTCAAAATACGAATGCTCAGAGAGACCGCTAAAAGTCGTTATGAAGTCAATTAATGCTGTTTTAGTCCGTTCATTGTTCAGTCTAAGAGCAACCATTTGCTACCGACTCCTCAAACCTCGAGTTCGTACGCTGTGTAGAAGGACTCCTTATAGTACGGAAGAGTAGAATCTTGATGAAAGCAGATCAGATGTACGAGTCGTTGTTTGGAAAGTCGTTGGATGACCCAGGAGCGTTCAGAACCGTTTAGATAATAAGGGCACCAAGCAGTAGAAGCTTAGTCAAAGATCGATTAAGCTAGCCTCAGTACACTCTTCCGACAGTAGATGTCCTTAAAATCTTTTGTCATACGGAAAAGAATAGCTAGGGTTCTGGAAGCTTTGTCAACAATGTAGTTGACGTGAATATTAAAATCCAGCTTCTTTTTTTTTTTTTTTTTTTTTTTTTTATGGCGTTTAAATAGCTCGGGGAGCTGACGCTGGAAATGAAAATTAGAATAGTTTGGAGAAGAAAATTTAAAGTTTAGAGAAGGCAGCGTAGAATAGTAAGCGATCTTGAGACGTTGGTTAAACCATCAAGCACTTCATTATATCCATGGAATATGGATAAAATGCAGTTCAAGATAATAAACCAACCCCTCCCGATACCAGTTGGAGGAAGGACAAGGGTGGGTTCGAGACTGGCCTCTACATACTCCCCAAGCATCTACATACTACGGTTTATAAGCGCATTGAAAATATTAAAAATAAAAAGGAAGGATCTCACCAAGTTACAGGACACCATCTTCAGCAGTTGATTTATGGTTAGATCCTTGGGCTGGCAACCATGTCATGCGAAAGCCAACGTCTGGGTCCCATGATGTTAGGGGATGGCTTGAAGGTTCGCTCAAGGTCATCATTGGACCAAATGATTTCTCGGTAGTACATGCCACGATACATGAAAAGAAAACAGAAAAAAAAGAAAAGAGAAAAAAAAGAGTTTTAGTTCATATCATCTATCAATATCTAAGAAGAAGCCTAGCTTAAACTCATAATAAACCGAGATCAAATTAATAGTAGAAGTAAGCTACATTGTTCCTGTCATATCATAGAACCATACTATTTTACCAAAATATGGATGTGAGAGCCTGTTTGCTTTTTGAAGCAAGCCTATTTCAAACTAATAAAAATTCTAGCTCAAATTAATAGTTGAAGTAAGCTACCTTATTCCTATCACAACATCATCACAATCATGCGAATTCATCAAAATATGGATATAAGAGCCTATCTTACCGTTTGAGCATTGCCCTACACTACCTGCCTCACATAGTTGAATGCCTACTTTTGAATGAGATTTAAAATTGCCAAGACTGTTTGCTTTAAACTATAATACTATCAAAACAACTCAGGTGAAAGATCCGTTTCACAAACCTTAAACCACAAAATATCATTTCCATCCAATTAGCCCCCAGTGATTGAAAAAAGCTAGATTTAAGAATAAGCCATCGTAATTCATAAACCGCAAATACACATCCACTGGAGCATTGGGGAGGAATATGATATTTGAATATGTTAACCTACTCCTTTCTAACTTTCCAACTATTTGAATATATCTGAAGAGAGAAAAAAAAACTCCACCTCCGAATGATCTGAAAAATAGAAAAGAACATTAAGAAAAATAGAAAAGAACATTAAAATGACAATAAAAGGTCAAACAATCATTTCTGATCGGACCAGATTGACCATGTGATTGAGCTTTAGTTAAAAGCCGTGGGACCGACATCTAGGGGTTCCGTTTCACTTATGGTCGGAAGTGATCCGTTGATGCCTATAGCAACACTGAACTGTGATACTCTCACTATTCTATATTTAATGTTGCTATACGTCAAGGTATACCCATTTATATCAAAGTGATATAAATGAGCACTCAATCACGCCCACGGATGAATATTAAAATCCAGCTTCTCGTAAAGAAACACATCAAGATCTTTTACGTATTCAATCCGGGAAATTGCCTCGTTCACAAGGAAATAAACGGCTGGAAAAAATCGCCATTAACAGGAAAATAATATTACTGCGCATTTACTACGGTTCAAAGGTAGGCGTTGGGCATAAGACCAGGAGGCAGAGAGGTTCAGGTGCAGGAAATTCACTTCTTCGGGGCCAGTGAGAGAGTAAAACAATTTCAAGTCGTCGGCAAACGCTTATTTGGGCCCATTGAAAAACAGCAGCACGTCGTTCGAATAGATCAGGAATACTATTGGCCCTAGATGGCTTCCTTGGGGAACGCCGGAGGAAGCTGAGAGCTGGCTGGAAACTGTCACTTGTACGAACTGCTAAAATACTGACCAGCAAAGAGATACATAATCCTAGACGTCCGAGCTTTCCAATGGCAATTCTATGATTCACCTTGTCGAATGCAACAGACAGCTCGGCATAGATGGCATCAGTTTGTGATTTATTAGCAAAACTTTCATGGGAAAGAAGTTTCTGAGCTTAGTGACTGCTTGAGAGCTTCCTCGACTGTAATACTGTTTGAAGAAACCCCCAATGATAAAACATTCCTGGTAGCACAAGCTGTATCGAAGAAGCTCGAGAATATTTTGGCAAAAAAGTCGCAGGAAGTACACAGTGTTCTACAGAGAGGACACAGGGAGTACCACAGGGAAGCAACCTAGGACCCCTGATGTTCTTGTTATTTTTTTAATTATTCTTCGGCTGCTGAACTTGTGCGGCCTTTTGCCGACAACATCTTTGTTTCCATAAAGGGCGTCCACGATGAAATTGCCACACTATGAAATTGCTCTAACTTTTTAACCGTTGGGTAGATTTTAATGAAAATTTGGGTACATATTTGTAGTTCATATTTCATTGTTTACATCCTGCATGTTTTAAAGTCCTGTGAGCAAAACTCGCGGGAATGGAGTCGAAAGAACAGCTCGTGCGTGATAAAATCTTGTGCATTCATCACGAAAACAAGGATCTTTCGCATCGTTCTATCGCTTAAACGTTGGGAATCGCGAATTCATGGTGTCACGAGTGATTAAGCGGTTCGAGGAACGATTCAGCACCGATCAAAGCCCAAGTGAAGGAAAAAGTATTCCGTACAACACCAACAATCACAACCGCGTAGTTTGGGCTTTCAACCGGAACCCGTAGGCCTTCGTTCGGGATGTGGCTAAGAAGCTGTCCAGAAGGCCAAAACTAAGGCTGGGTTTCGAACGTTCTAGGTACAAAGGCCCCTAATCGCGACGAGAAGCAGAACAAGTCCGCCAAAACCCGTGTCAGGAAGTTGTACCTCAACATGCTGACGAAAGACTTCAAACAGATCCTCGGCAACCTGTTTTTCACGGCCAAGGATGAGTTCAGCGTTTGGGAGCGTGTCCGCTTCCTGGTTTTGCAAGCCATTTGCACGTGCGGGAAGCGGAGTGACCCAAGCAAATGAACGGACAGGTGTACATGAAAGAGTGCCTCCAGAAGCTGTTGCTTCCTCTCCTGAAGGCCCACAACGTCCCAACAGTCTTCTGGCCGGATTCGGCCTCATGCCACTACTCCAAGGATGTGCTGAAGTGGTGTGCGGACAATAAGGTCAATTTCATGCCGAACTTTTTTAAGGGTGGTATTCATCACGGTTTATGCTGCGACAGAATGGTCGAACGCCCCGACTCATTTTTTTTAAACAAACACACACATATAGGATTTCAGTGAAACTTCATATGTTTCTTTGAAAAGATCTAATTTACTTAACTCTTAAGCGTACATTTTTTAAGGATATGATGGCTAGTATTTCACAAATGCTTAAACCACCAGCACACAGAAAGAGTACTATCTACAGTGTCGGACAATAGAATAGGACCGCTCTAATGCAAAATATTCAAATCACCTTTAAACTGCCAATTCAAATATAATAATATGCGACACCTAGCGACAAGCACTTATTGTAGTATGCCAACTTTGTATACTGCACGTTTGTTGCAATCAAAGCAACCCGTTTGTTCTACCCGACCAGAAAGCTGCCAGTGAGTGAAAAAAGTCGCGTCATAAAATAAGACCAGCTCATCGGTTCGGTTGTTCCGGCATTTTCAGCGCTCTAGAATTGAAGAAAAGGTGTCGTTTTCGGTGTTGTTTGTCCATTTTCGTGCCCTGGTAAGTATTTCCCATAAAATTAATCATGTAAATCATGAAAACAAACAAAAAATAAAGATTTCCTTCCTCCTACTCTGTTTTCAGCGAAAAAGCGATGGGTCGGGCACAGCACTGCACGGAGGTCCAGCGAGCGATCATCCGGAATCTGTACAAGGCTGGCAAAAGCCAACGCGAGATTGCCGACTACTTAGGAAGGTCGAAAACTTTCGTTTTCAACGCGCTTCACAGCACCGGCAAACGGGAACAGACCGGCCGCCCCCGCAAAACGACGCCGAAGGACGATTCGGCAATCGAGCGGGCCTTGCAAAAGGACCCTTTCAAAGTGTCCAAGCAGATCAGAGACGAGCTGAACTTATCTGTGAGTTCCCGGACGGTTGGCGGAGCAGGGACACTAGGAGGAAAAAGTCTCCGGAATGTGCCGATGCTGACGCCGAAGCACTTGAAGGCGCGGCTGAAGTATGCGAAGGACCACTTCGATTGGGTCGGTCCGGAAAAGGAGAAACTATGGAGAAATGTGCTGTGGTCGGATGAGACCAAAGTGAACCTCATCGGCTCGGACGGAAAGAGTTGAGTCCATCGCCCACTCGGCTATATGCCGACGTATATGCCCAAGTATACAATTAAAACATTCAAACATGGAGGAGGTAGCATCATGGTGTGGGGGTGCTTTTCTTGGTACGGGGTGGATCCCTTGCACTGAATCGACTGGATTATGGACCAGCATCTCTACGCCCAGATACTTCGGGAAGTAATGCTGCCACACGCCGAGTGGAAGATGCCCCTAAAGTGGCAGTTCCAGCAGGACAACGACCCCAAACATACCGCTAAAACGGTTAAAAAGTGGTTCCAGGATAATAAGGTAGACGTTACGGAGTGGCCAGCACAGTCCCCTGATCTTAATCCCATAGAGAACTTATGGGAAATAGTTAAACGTGAGGTGTACACCGAAAAATCAAAAAACAAGCAGCAGCTGTGGTAGAGAATCCAGGCGGTGTGGTACGCTATCCCGGTGAGAACGTGCCAAAAGCTGGTGGAGTCGATGCCGAACCGGGTGCGAGAAGTGATGCGTAATATGGGTTTTACCACCAAGTACTGAACCCTGCAAATCGATCACGGTACGAATTTCCTTTTTCTTTAATTTTTTTTTTACCATGTATTCTAAAGCGGTCCTATTTTATGTCGCGTTATTTTAGTCAGTAAGTATGCCTAAAACGCATTTTTAAATAAAGGACAATTGTTTTAACTACGGATGATTTTAATTTCTTTGAAGAATGGAATTTACAATTTGTAAATGGTTTGATGCACTTAAACAGAAATTTTTTTCTCAACGTTTTGTCACTTTCTGTTTTGGAATGAGCTGTGGTCCCTCTCTATTGACTGACACTGTATGCCGTGAGCGAGATTCGATCTCATGACCTCTGGCTTAGAAGACTTGCACGCTATCCTCTAGGCTTTGGTCTGCGGCAATGTGCGGCAATTAACAATGATGAATACCACCCTTAAAAAAGTTAGCCCATTTTTGAAGCCTAATAACTTTTTTATCTTGATTCGAATTAAATTGCAGTCTTCAGATGTAATATTTGTCATAATTTGGGCTTCAAGAAAACCCGTTTTCAAAAGAAATCGGCCGAAGAACACCAAAGTTATTCATGAAAAACTGGTTTTTTTTATGTTTCTCCCGAACAAAATGTCTCAAAATCCCATACAAACTTCAGGCTCGTTGAGCGACCCCTTTCCGTGAACCGATCTGGCCCAAATTTGGCATGAGATCTTGCACTAGGCCTAGGATCAATTTTAGCCTGCAGCGCGTAACATTTTACAGGTTTTGAATTTCCCATACAAATTTGGGGCACTCTATAGTTTACATGCGAAAAACGGTTGATTCACAGGTTTTGCAGAATCTTATAGCCAGGGTTAAGACCAAGGTGCGGGCATTTGCGTATGGACTGTAAATAAAATACGAGTAAAATGGTACAATGAAGTTTAACAGTTATTTTACAGTCTCTGAAAATTTGATTAACAATCGGATGATAACTCGAATTTTGCGAATCAATTTTGTGTACGGCAATTTCATCGTGGACACCCTTTATATGGACTGCGACTGTTTTCAAACATTTTTTTTTATGCACGATAATAGAGAAACTTTAATAATTGGCCAGATGGACCAAACTTGGTTCGAGCCAGTCTAAAGTAGACAACCCAAAAAATAAAACTTTAATTAACACCTTCAATATACCGTAAATTACAATGATTGCTCTAATCAAGTTATGGGAATAAATTTGCTGGGTAGGTACTCGTCAGTACCATCTGTTTTCATTGACAATTGAGACGATTTTAAAAAACAAAAAACTTTTCCTTTATAAACTAGAAACTTTTTTCACTTTTTTCGACAACCCTATTGCGGATATTCATCCTTGCTAGTTGTTAGTTACGTAGCTTTTAGGTCACCATACGAATCGTTAGCATCATCATCAACATCGTCAATGAACAGAGGAGAAAACACTTCCCATTAACGAAACGAAACGAAACGAACGAAACCAACAAGTGAAGGTCACACCATAGAGTTTTAATCGCTACCTTCTTCCTTGCTAGCGCACAGTCATCAAAATGCCGGCTCAGCGACCTGTATCGTACCAGCAGGATCAGGTATAGCCTCTAGGCAAGGATCCCTTGGCTTGAATTTCTAGCGAATGCGATGATTGTTTTTCGTTGAAAATCATCCCCAGACAGGTCACCGGGAACAATTGCCGCAGGCAGTCTTTTTTTCATGCTGTGCAGTTTTCTCCGAAGCATGACTTGAATATTATTGATTTTCTTCTCCCGATCTGGGCTATATAGACTAATTTCGTTTCATCCTTAGGCCAAGGTTTTCTTCTTTCGCATTGGATGATGATGCTTTCATCTCGATTCTTTTTATTACTTCAATTTTTTGTGCTCTTTTCTCCGTTCCTGTTTTCTTTCTGTATGCGGTAATGGACGGTTTTTTCCGAAAGGACAAAAAATGTACCTGTGAATCATCTTTAATAGTATAACATTGAAAGTATGAGACTTATCGATTATGATGATTCCAAATTTTAACAAGAGGAACCGTATAGAAAATTGAATCTTCCATATAGCCATTTTAGAACATTCTCAAACTTTCTTGATCCATTTTAACTTCCTCCCATCTTCATCATCAGTACCATCATCATCATCAACAATCATCGTCATTGTCTCGAAGCAGAGTATCGAACATTGATCCCGGGCCCAAGGGTAAAAAAAATATGCGACGAGTCCTTACCTGCCAACTGTTTCTTCAGCAGCAACGAAGACTGGGGTTCTGACATTTAAGTAGCCGTTTGGTGTTCTGGACCGAGCCTTGTCCTTTGGGAAAAACAGAAAAACCGGATGAATCCAACCTAGGAAAGCAGCAATCCGTCTGCTCTGCTCCGCTCCGTCGACACAAAAAAAAAGTTCTCGGCTAGGGTTTTCTTTTTCTTCAGTCACAACAGCCACACAACTTGGACCTTCTTTTTTCCGTTTTTTCTCTCCGTCTCCTTCTTCGGTCGTTCACAGCCGCTTGCTACGATGATGTTATGCCTTGAATCTTTTTTCCTCCCTTTCTCAAAATTAGTGGTATTTGTGGGCTTCACGATCGATTCCACTGCTATCTCAGAAAAAGCAGCTTTTCACGAATGTTTTCCTATCCTTTTTGCCTATACGCACAACACCCACGGACGATTCGCGAACGCGATTTACTCACTTCACGGCTAATTATCGCAAACTTTCCCGGACACTTGATGAAATTCTTGTAAAATTTTCCTACTGACTGAGCATTCGAAGGCTAAAAGATGCTCAAAGGCCCGACGACGACGGAGGAGAACAGAAACCTCAACCGATCAAACGAAAATGACTGGTCGACTGAACTGTCAAACGTAAGGTTGGCTGCCCTGATGCGGCACCCGGTTTCCGGTTTTCACCGCCCAGCTGTCAGATTTCTGCCGCATCGGCCGCCCGAGGGTTTCGTTCAGTTTTTCCGACACTGTAATAAATTCACATTCAAATTCAAATTAAAAGTTTTCGAATATGGTACCACAGACTAATACAGACAAGACACTCTTTTTCAGTTTTTCGCAAGATTTATGGGCAATGTCGACACCAGAGGCGCGTCGATCACAAAAAAATATGTGTCGTCATCGAAGCTAGCGGTTTTAATTGGGTAAAATTTTCAAAGCTGAAATGCTAGTTGCCATAGATTCATTGTTTTTGTTTTTTTTTGGGTGGGACGGAACAACTCGAAGAGAAATTGAATGCGAAAGATCGAAAAGTGAAAAAAATATTAGTTTAAACGATGGCAAACATCCTGCCGAAAACAAACGACGCAGAGAGTCCCGGGCAAATGTACTGAAACAATTGAAGCCTAAATAGATAATTTTTCTGTTTGATGAGTAGGTTTGAAAATTAATTCTAAATCATATTTTATTACAGCTCGCTTAATTCAACCATTGAAGAAAAATGCTTCCAGCAAATGCTTCGATCGCTTTCTCCGTAACCGTCCCAATCCAAAGAGTTTTCAAGTTCAAATCATTCAAGTTTATAGAATTTTGATATCAAGGAGTGTTAAAAAGAAAAACAAAACACAGAAACAAATACAAAATCATTCTTCAAGATCCTATGTGTCATTTTGTTTTACAAATTCGGACTAAAATGAACGGATAGAATCTACCGATGTTAAGCGAGCAATCAATTCGTGTACCTACAGTTATTGCGCATTCATGTTTTAAATCGGAGTTTTTATTCATAAAACTCTGAAAGCGCTGGCTTACGGCTGCGTTTCACTCCATTCTCGTTTCCGTTTGAGAAGCTCGATATATTCCTTTGCCCCATTTAATTTCAGATTAGCCTTTGAACAAAAAAAAGAAACACGAAAACTTTGTTTTAGATACAATTTAATAAACAAAATATCACTTAATTTCCAGCACAGCTGCATGTCGTAATCTCAGGCTTCTCTCGTAAGAGTTTTGATTATTTGAATTTTGTTCTACAATTTGGTTCGCTGTGTCTTTTTGCTCACTGGTTTTTTGTTAGTTATTTGCAAACTTGAATGCAATAAGCAACTCAACTACGGTTTCCGTTAATGTGAGTCGTCGAAATTTATAGATTCCGAGGAGATTGCGCTGATTTTCCAGGAGTAAAACTCCAAAAACTTCTCAAAAAACGACGTTCTGATGCGTTCTGCACTCAGGTTGAATTACCTAATGTTTGTTGAGTTAGGTACACTGACTTGACCGTTTGGGCCAACCATCACCGATGCCCAAAGTGCGCGCTCAACATAAATCCCATCGAAGCAGAGACAGAATCGACCATTAAATTGTGAGTGTGTTGTACCACGCTTCTTTCGTCCTCACCGGGCGTTGTCAAGCATACCAGCAGTCAAAAGCTATCCCACCTGAAGTTAAGTGATCCTACTCATCCTGAATAAACCATGCTGAAAATATAAAAAAAAAACTTCGGGACGAACTACCACTTCTGAAAACTCCCCCAGCTTGACGAACACCCTGAGACTGATTTTCACTTTTTTCATCAAATTAGTGTTTGTTTGTTTTTTTGACTAATCAATATTTTCAATGGCAACTTTGATAATTTTTTAGATTTTCAATGGTAAGAGGCAATGTCGATACCAGATGGCAGTGCAATCACTTAAGTAAACTTTTGCGAAAAATTGGTCAGAATTTTGTATGGAGAGTCATGTCTGTATTAATCTGTGATGGTACTTCTAGTGCGGTGTTCTATTTATGGTTTTTAAGAGTAATCGAATTCGTTAGCTGTAAAAGATATAAAACACTTTATTTTGACACCTCGACAGCGCGCCGCAATCTTTCGAATCAGGAGCTATCTTGCTCCTGGGTGTTAAAAAAGCGAGCCAGAAGGTTGATTAAATCAAATTTTGAATACCGATCAGCTCCTAATTTAATAGCTAGGCGCTTAAAAGTGTTTTGATTTGAGTCTTGGGAAAAATTACCAATCAAAAAAGCAGCCTGCATCAGTGCACTGCATGCGATACAAAAAAAAACAACGATAACACTAATCGGTGCGCATCGTTTATACGTTTAGCGGCGCGCAAGTGAGCTGCTAAAGCTATAAAATTAGATCTAAACCAAAAAGTTACAGAAATTTTGACACTTGTAGCTCATATTGGAAATTTTACCATGCGAAAAATACGGCGTGATTAAAAGCCAGAATCTATGGTATTTGATATGGAATTTTTTTTATAGCTTTTTACGGCGTGTTTGTAACTTTATTTTTTTCTATCGAAGTGATTTTTTATCGTTGCTGGTGTTCGTCAATAATGGAGAGTGATTTGATATCTACCAAAAAAAATCGATCGACTGATGCATCATCCAAAAGAATCAATTAACAAAACACGCCGTTAAAATCACAAAACGGTTTTTTGGTAATTATTCTGATCCACCAGCCTGCCACCCTAGTTCCTAAATTAAACGTTTATTTTAATTTTCAGTGTACAAAAACTCAACGAAACCCTTCGGCAATATTTATTTTTGTTTGCATGTGGTCGCAATGTTTTTGTTTTGTCTCATATGATCGTGCGCGCAGTTCATTTTGAATTTGAATTTCTGGAATTTCTTTTTCAAGTTATATAAGCTCCGATCCCTGTGCGAGTGATTTTCGCGATGGAATTGTGTTAATGGCAGCGGACGCTTTTCTTTTTTACGATACCATCGACTGTCTACTGGAAAAAATCAGTGGTTCGTTGATCGAAGGTGGCGCAAATCCGTTGAGAAAAAGTGAGTACTTTCCCGCTAGGGTTCTAAAATGTTTATGTTTGTTTCTCAACTGGGTTATTTCTGAAAGTCATAATAAAAGGTAAATACTCAGTTATCTCTAATTGCAGAAAACTGTCCTATATGTGGAACATTGAATTGAGAAAAACGGCTTTAAAGATTTGCTGTGCAGATATCTGTGAAGAATCATATTGGGCAAACATGTTTTCGAATTTGCATACATTTTGAAAAATGAACAAATTTGATCGTTCTCAAATTAACAAATATCAACAGTATTGTTGATCTTATGTAAAAAAGAATTGAAAATGATCGATAGCAGACTAGCTTGAAGCGCGTGAGATTTATCATGTTTTGTTCTTTCCATACTTAATATAGTTTTTCGTTCTTTACTATAGTATATTATAATATTTAATCCCCATCCGTCCCAGAAGTGTTAAAGATTCTGGAGTGTCAATTTGGCCCTCCTGTTTGGCCCTAGTCACCAGAAAGTCAATTTTATACCGGCTCAAATGAAGTAATTACATAAGCGCTGCGATGCTTTAAAAAAGATTATTGTTAAAATTAAACAATCATAAACATCTACAGCTTTATACCGATTGTGATAAAAACCTCCTTAAATCATTGTTTTAAATTGACCATAGAAATTCATAGAAATATATTTTTTTTAAATGCATAAATCTGGTCGATAACAAAGTTGTCCAAAAAAAACTGTTTTTGCGAAATAAAATTCTGACTTTCTGTGATTTGACCCAAAAATTCTGTGGTGGTTTTCTGTGATGCTGTTTCCTTGAATTTGATTGAAAAGTCATGTAAAATTTTGTCTTTTTTTACATTTAACTTGAGAAAAATCATTAAAAAAGTTAGTTTTGTCGTTTTGTTGATTATTAATTCACATATTATGAACAGTACTCCTACTATAATAATCCTCCTTTTATTTACTTATTGCCCTATCTATTTTCTTTTTTCTTCAAAAAGTGAACTAGATATAAAAACACACAACCAAAAAGTGTTTGGCTACTTGAAGCATAAAGATATGAACCGTTCGAAAAAAGAACAGTACCTACTTCTATTCTTACACAAAAGTAAATTTCAAATGATTGATAGCAAATTTATTACCTTATGAAAATAAAATTGAATTTTATGTTATGTAACCGAAGATGTACGGATTTAAATGAAAGTACTTTAAACCAGCGTTAAACGAAATTCAAGAACTTCATAAAATTGGAAATATTTCTGAAGTGCGTATCCATATATATAAAGATGAAGTTATTTATGTGCCAACTATCATGTGTAAAATTTCAAATCGATACCTTTTAAATTAATGGAGATCTTCTCTAAACACACCGTGGAAAGCTTTTAATTTGCGATTGCGATCAATGTAATGTTGCCACCAAAAATCGTTGCAGTCCAAGAACCGTTCCGATTTAATCGTAACATATTTCGCGGACACATCTGATAAGTGGAGATCAACTCCAACTCTGAATCAAGTTTTGGTTATAAATCTTTTAACTATAATAAAATTCAATATTCAACTAGAATTATTTTTAGCTAATGTAAAGAAAGTAGTTGGTCGTGTTGAGAAATCATTTCACTCGGGAACTTATCGGTTAGATGCAAGTCGAGTTAATTGCACACAAAATCAATTTGACATTCTATAATACAACAGCGTGTGGTGGAGACTACATATGTCTGCTGTCTATTGAAACACGTCTTATAGTGTTGAAAGTTTGTAACAGAATGAAAAAAAATTTATTTTACATTGGTCATAGCTTACTACTACAATACACCTCCTTAAGCTATAATTCCTATTGCTTCACGATTCTTAATCAGCTTCACAGCGGCCAAAGGCTTCGTTAATCCATCAGCAAGTTGCTCCTCAGATGTAACGTAGTTGATGTTGACCACTCCTCTCTCCAGTGCATCTCGAATATAATGATGTCGTATGTCGATGTGCTTTGTTCTTGCATTGTAACCACCATTCTTAGCCACCGCGATTGTACTTTGGTTATCGCAGAGAATAGCAATTGGTCCGATCTTCTGGAACTGCGACATCAGGCCCTTCCACCACGAAGCTTCTTGGACTGCTGCCGAAAGTGCCATATACTCTGCTTCACAAGTGGATAATGCTATTGTTGGCTGGCGCTTACAGCACCAAGAAATCGCGGCCCCTTGCAGTTGAAATATGTAACCGTTCGTTGACTTCCGGTCGTCCACATCAGCTGCCCAGTCAGCATCGCTGTAACCAATAACCTCCTCGTTCGCATTCTTCTTGTAAACCAGTTTCAGTTTCGAAGTTCCACGCAGGTAGCGGAAAAGATGCTTTACCGCACTCCAATGTTGTTGACCAGGATTTGAGTTGTAACGGCTGAGTTGATTAACGGCGTAGAGAATATCCGGTCGGGTAACCTGCGCCAGGTACATAAGAGAACCAACAGCTTCTTGATACGGAATGTTGTCCATCTGCTTCCCATCTTCGGTTGTTTTAGGTGACATGTCTTTGTTCAGCTTGCCCACCATCGGAATCTTTGCAGGTTTACAGTTCGCCATGTTGAACCTAGCCAGGATCGCTTCGATGTAAGCTTCTTGATCAAGAGCAACAGCATCATCGGCCCGACTGATCCGTTTGCCCAAGCAACTCTTAGCCTCGCCCAGATCTTTCATCCGGAAGTTCGTTTTCAGGGACGTCTTGATGCGCTTGATCCAGTCGTTGTTGCTCGAGAAAATCATCACATCATCGACGTAGACCGCCACGAAAATAGCCTCTTGATTTTCGACAATGTAATACACTCATGGATCGTAGTTTGCTTGAGTAAGGCCAAACTTCTTCAGCATGGAATCCAGTTTATTGTTCCAAACTCGGCTCGACTGTTTCAGCCCGTATAACGCCTTGTTCAGTCGGCATACCAGCTTCCTCTTCGTGGGATTCTCAAACATCAACAGCTGCTCCATGAATATTTCCTCTTCAAGTTCTCCTTGGAGGAACGCCGTTACAGCATCCATCTGTTGAATCTGCCAACCGTATCTTGAAGACAGCGCACAAAGGTACCGCAGTGAACTGTGACGCACGACGGGAGAGTACGTTTCATCATAGTCCACCCCCTTTCGCTGCGAGAAACCTTTAATCACCAGGTGCGCTTTGTATCGGTCCACATTTCCGTTCGAGTCGTGTTTGGTTTTAAACACCCACTTACACTTGATCGCCTTTCTGCCTTTTGGTAGTTCCGCCAAGGACCAAGTTTGATTGCTCATTAACGCATCGTACTCCTCCTGCATGGCTACCTTCCATTTGCCGACATCGGGACGGGACATCGCTTCCTGCGGGGTGGTTGGATCACTTGAGATATCAACATGTTGCTGAGTAGCCACTCCACTGAATTGGCTCGGCTCGGCATGACTCGGTAGCGCACCTCGCGCGACATCAGTACTGGCTATTTGTGGTGAGTGAAAACTGGGTAGACCTCTGGTTGTAACAACAAACTGATCATACTTGCCTGGTAGATGGTGCTCCCGACCGCTTCGCCTCAACGCCATTGACTCAGGCGGATATGAAACTTGGCGCGGAGGGAGCACAGTCACATTGGTAAAAGTATCTGTCGAGCTACTACTAACATTACTAAGCGCCTCATCGAAATCATCATTTTCAAAACTGCTCTCTAGGATTTCCGTTGCAGGGATGACCACTTGATGTTCGGGGATCGGTGCCAGAACGCCGGCATCAGCACCGGGAACGCTCGGAACCTCGACTGGTCCAGCCGATTCTACTGGATCCTCGTTGGCTTCGAAGTTCAAGTAAACCATTTTGCCGTCAGTTTTCGCACCAGGTTGCGGTTTGCGATCATCGATTGCGCCTTCATCAATGAATATCACGTCCCGGCTCTTGATGATCTTCTTGGTCTTTAAGTCATACAGACGGTAGCCCTTGGTGTCCTCTTCGAAACCTAACAAAATACCAGGTTCCGATTTCGCATCCCACTTGCGTCGTTTGGGCTTCGGTACATGCACCATGGATTGTGTTCCGAAGATCCTCACGTGCGATAAGTCCGGTTTCTTTCCACTCCAGAGCTGTTCAGGTGTGACATGATGACCTCTCGTAGGGGAAAGATTCAAGAGATAAACCGCAGTCGACACAGCCTCAGCCCAGAAAGTTTTCTTCAGCTTCGCTTCGAATAGCATGCATCTCGCACGCTCGACGATTGTCCGATTTGCTCGCTCAGCTAGCCCATTTTGCTGTGGTGTGTAGGTAGTCGTTGTCTGATGGCGGATCCCAAACTTCGCAAGATAATCTTCAAACTTCCGATTTGTATACTCCAACCCGTTGTCAGTTCGTAGAGTTTTTATCTTACATCCGGTTTGCCGCTCAGCCATCACATGAAATCTTTTGAAGATTTCTAGAACTTCGTCTTCGGATTTTGTTTCAAGAAAATAGACAAAAATCCTTCTTGACTTGTCATCTATAAAAGTGACATAATATCGGCTTCTTCCGAGCGACTTCACCTCCATGGGTCCGCAAATGTCCGAGTGAACTATTTCCAAGAGATTGATAGCACGTGTGCCTGTCTTACGAAATGGTTGACGACTATGTTTACCCATTGCACAAATGCAACAATCAGCAACCGTCTTCTCGCTTAATTCAACGCCGGCAACCAGACCATCAGCCAGCTGCTTCAAACTTGCCGAATTCAAGTGGCCCATTCGACGATGCCAGATGTCCAGAGATACTTTTGATGAGCACGTCAGTGCCCTGTCGCCTACACCATGTTGCTCCAGCTTGAATAGGTCATTCGTATGGGTACCTTGAGCCACTATGTTGACATTCTGGTTCAGCACTCTACAGCCCGCGTTACCATGCTGTATCCATTTCGAACAATCCTGTTGACGGAGAGTAGGTTCACGGACAATTGTGGAATGTACCGCACCTCGTTGACTTGGAGTTCAGAACAGCTTTTCTGAAAACGTGGCTTCAGGATGGTTTTTCCAACTGCTTCGATGTTCATCTCTCCCTTATTGGCAGCTACAACCATTCGACGGCTGCAGATCCTTCAACAGCGCCTTGTTGTGAGTCATGTGCACTGTTGCCCCGGAATCGAAATACCAATCGGTGGCGTTGCGTGACTCGATCGTAGAAAGGACAGTGCAAAAAGCTTCATCTGACGTATTTTTGCACTCCTTCGCAATGTGGCCGAATTTCTTGCACTTCCTACTGAATCCTCCTCTTCCCTTTTGCCAGTAGTGCCGCATCCACCGAAGGTAACTGCAGCTCCTGCAGTAGTTTGGTTTTAATGGCATCTCCTGTGATTGGGGTGCCGGAGTTCTCTAAGGCCATAATCATTGGCCTGTAATCCTCCGGGAGACCACACAGCAGCAACGCACCAATCCATTCGTCCGAAATTGGAAACCCGATTCCGTTGAGTTGATGTGCCGTAGAGACCACTTGATTCACGTACTCCGACATTGAAGAACAGCTTCCGAGATCCGCTTTGACCAGCTTGCGTAAAAGTCCTACTCGCCTGGTAAGACCCGAATCTTCAAATGCCTTCTCCAGATTTTGCGAAACTTCCATCGCTGTCAACGCCGATTGCACGTGGATATAGTTTGTCGGATCCAGTAAAAGGATGATCTTGGCCCTGCTTTTCGGTTCTTCACGGGATCGACATCGTTGAAAGGTCCGTCAGCTTTTCTCTCGGGCTTGACTGCTTCCCAAAGGTCCTCAAGCTCTAGATAAGTTTGCACGGCAAACTTCCACGTCGGCCTGTTTTCCCGTCCGCAGAGCCTCTCGATCGAAAAATCTTTGCTTGCCATAACTTCAGAGTTTCAAGTTCGGAAACGATAGGCCCATAACCTATTGAAACACGTCTTCTAGTGTTGACAGTTTGTAACAGAATGAAGAAAATTTTATTTTACATTGGTCATAGCTTACTACTACAATACTGTCATCTGCCAAATGGATAACCATAGAAGATTGCACGAAATTGGATACAATGTTTGATACAATATTGAACGGGATCTAGTGGACAACTGGAATAAATTTTAATGGTTTTTCAAATAGGAAATAACCATGTGGAATAAAGTGCATGAATTAAACTTAAACATCACTAATGTAACTCATTTAGTTTTAACGAATAGACGACTGATGTAAGTTACCTTAAACAAGAGTTCGAATCGCATTTTGATTACGAAGATTCTTAAATTCCAATGGGTTATGGGTCCAGTGTAGAGATGTACCGAATATTCGGTCGGCCGAATATTCGGCGCCGAATACCGCCGAAAACCCGTTAAGCCGAATATTCGGCTCACCGAATAGTTGAGGTTAGTATTCGGCCGAATATTTACTACAGACTTGTAAATTTTTCAAACATTTTTGGATAGTTCATTAAATATCCAAAATTAATGTTGTAAAAGCTACACAATCATTGAAAATTTATGGTTTCAGCAGTTACGTGGAGGAATTACCTTAATGGGTTAAATTCCTATAAAAAAGGAAAAAAATGGTTTCAGCAAAACATCTAAGGTGTCTCCGCGTACCTTCCACTGTAGATCGTACAGGAGAATGCTGAACGATATCGCTTTATACTTCGATTATAGTTCATTCCAGATTTTTTGGATATATTCCGGCTTTTCCATAAATCTACTGGATCTAATGAATCCAAATAAGTCTAATCTGGTTTATATATCCAGATATTATTTTAAACTTCCCGAGTTTTGCTCGGGTTTATTCATATAACTTATCCAAATCAAATAAAAAATTTAAATTCATCATTAAAAAAATTTAGATTTTATGTTCTAAAACGATTTTTCAAAAAATTCAAATATACATGCTCTTTTTATTTTTTTTTCAAAAATCGCCCTGAATACCTGACCGTGTGGTTGAAAAGATGGTATGCTTAAGGTTAAAGATCATCTATCTTTTTACAAATATTTTTAAGATATCTTGCTGAAATTCGATTATTTAATTCCATATCAGAAAAGCAATTTCAAATAGCTTGACATTTGTTTCAACATGTTTTATCCCAGATTTCACAGGAGCGCTATCTCTTTGTAATAAACGCCCTAAAAGCGACGAGACATCTGATATCTTTTGAGATATTGCAATACATAATCCGATAATATCATCTGTTTGAATATAATCAATTAAAAAACATGAGGAGTAATTATATGGAAGAAAAAGAAAGCATTGAAATAAGCGCTGAAGTTTTTTTATATTAAAAACTCAATAGAATATTCGACCGAATATTCGTTTGGCCGAATAGTTGAAAAGGTTAATATTCGGTATTCGGCCGTTCGCCGAATACCACTATTCGGTACATCTCTAGTCCAGTGGATAACTGGAATATAATAACTTTAACTGGTCGAATTTCGGGACATCAATTTGAGAAGGCCATGTCATTCTACAAAAATAAACATTCTTCGTTTGGTTCTTCTTGCTTCTTAAATTGCATTTTATTGAATACGTTTACTTTGTGATTTAAATATACAAATATAATATCTTGGTGTTTAAAAGTACGGGAGGTCTTGGAACTTTTTACAAAATATGTATCTATTTCATTAGCAAATTTCAACAAAAAAATATCTATAAACATAACTCGTTTAAAAAAAATACTGATACAGCTTCACTGGACGGAAATAGGATACATTATCTTCGACGCACTCTTTCTCTGCTTCTCTGTACACCTAAAAAAATTTGCAAACCATTGCACCTGGATAAAACTACGCTGTTAGATAGATCATTGTCAAAGTAAATTTGACAATTGTCATTAAAATGAAATAGATAGTTCAAGTCTTTACAGTTGAACCAACTAATATCGGACAATTTTCGGTCTCTTGTGTGTTATAGTTTTGCATTGTTCAAAACAGCTACAAAAACTTCTATACGACCCCAAAATGGACAACCTTAATGTTCGGGATTTTCTTGGCGTCTTCGTTGTTTTCCTGCTGCTCGTTGTTATTCGTAATGACATCTGGAATTGAAAACAAAAAAAAACCAAAAATACTCAAATTCGGGGATTTTAATCCAATGGGATAATTTATCCCACAAAAACACTGCAAAATTCATCATCATTTTAGACGCATCAGGCGTTCAGCGTTCAATAATCTTACCTTGCATTGGCGTAAAGTCCTTCAGATAGTCATCGTTCGGATGGCACAGGGGTAAACTTTCGGCCAACTCCCGCCGCGGGTCGGCAATCAGCGAATTGTACGTCACTGGTTTTCGCGCCTTGTCCCCCAAAAGCATTTTGTCCTTGCGTGGGATTTCCTGCAAATAATGTTAATTTTTAAAATGAAAAATATTATTTAAGTTGAAGCAAACTTACCGGAACAACGGCCACCGTAACGGTGTCGGAGAACTTGACCTTGTTCCGTTCGCCGCTCTCCTTCTTGGCCGACGAAGACGACGAAGAGCTGCCCGGTTGTTGGGAGTAGCCCGACGTCGAAGGTCCGGCCTGAGCTGAACCGGAGGAGTTTGTACTGTTGGACAAAATCGAAGCCGAAGGCTCTTTTCGGCGTTGCAGAAACCGTCCTCGATCGGTTACGTCCAGCGATTGTGATTTCGACTGCGGAAACTTGGACGGAATGTTGCCCGATATTAGGGGGTATTGATGGATTACGGTGCGAGGCGCGTTGTTCGCATTAGCTGTGTTGGGTATGCTACGAAATTGTTGTGAAGGCTGTGAGGTGAACCAGGCTTTCCGTGGCCTCCGGGCAAAGTCCGGTTCATCTTGTACTATGGGTATTCCGATCGTTTGATCGAGGATATTAGTAGTAGGAGGATAGTTCATGCTGTTTGGTGGATTGACCGGCTTCGGTATCACGTCGATAACTACGTGCTGACTTGAGCCAGCAGCAGATGGATTAGGTCTACTCGAGGCAGGATTATCTACGAAGTCTACGTAGAACGGTTGCCGAGGACTTCTGTTGGATATATCCAGCTGTTCCATGGAGAGACTTGCGACGGCCGAGGTAAAGAGCTTCGAAGCAGCCTTCTCTCGTGGATTCAGTCGAGCTCTAACGTTTCCTCGCTGCATCGACGTTCCGAAGTACGGGGAAGTATTGTCCGTTATCGAGAGTAGATTACTAGAGCTAAGAGACTTCCCTTTCAGTCTAATTTGTGCTATTCGAGATTGCTGTTGCTTGTTGAGCTTCAAGGCCATTGCCGTTTGACTCCTTTGCATGACCGTCGTTGGGGCCTTTTTGGGAACGTACGGCAGCGGAGGTCGATCGGCATGGCTAAACTCAGATTTTGTACGTATTTTCGAGGTCGACATGCGAGTTATCACACTTGTTCCACCACTATTGCTCTCCGGCATCGAAGTTTTCGGCAACGGTGGATGTTGCAACGTTCCATTGCGTATCTGCGAAGATTTGGATGAGCTTGAAGACGTTGAATATGACTTGAAACTGACTGCGTCCTGATTCGGTAGCTTGCTTGAAGTTCGCACAGGTAATTGAGGCTGAACACTTTCGCGTCCCGATTCATGACTATCCTCATCACCCTCGTCGTCGTTCTCATCGTCAAAACTGTCTGCACACAACGAACAGGACGAGTTCGAACATAAGGAGTCTGAAATAGAAAGGACACTTACTTTTACCATTTTTCTAACAAAATACAACAACTTACGTTCACTATCACTCCGATCGTTTGTACATATCCGATTGATGTCGTCCACTTTCCTCAGCGCTTCTTTCGCCAGTTCAGCGTCACCTTCAGCCTTAGCTTTGTCATGCAATTTTAGAAATAGATCCGCATCGTTGATGTCAATTGCCAAACTGAACGCCTTATTGAAAGATTTACTTCGCAGCAGATAGTGGAAGAATCGCAGCGTCACATCGTTCACCTGATCCCCAAACTCCACCTCAGTCTCAAAGCAAAGCGGCTTCACCGGAACCAGAAAGCTCCCTAAAGCCTTCTGCAGCTGCAGTTCCCGCTCCATTCCCAAGGGTTGCTTAAAAATATAGTTAGCTATTCGATGCAGAGACAGCAGGCACATGGCCCCATAAGTGTCCCAATTTAAACTCAACAGAATATTGATAGCCTTCTCGACCTGATTCAGCGATATGTACTTGTGAATCAGAACGTCCGCTGTCAGTCCGGAAGTGTGGACGTCGCCCTTCAACCCGGCCCCTCCCACAAATCGTAAACATCCAATAGGGCCATTTTCCAACGCTAGCAGCAAAAACGAATCCGTCACGGCATACCGTTCGTTGTGTTCGGTTATTTCCGGTTTTCGGCTCCAGCAAAGTCGGGCAAGATTTGAAGGGTGGATGAAATAGTTGGACAGATCCAGAATACTGGACGGCACGATGTCCTCGCTCATTAGCTGGGTGCGAACGCAGGAGAGGGCGATATCGAAGCACTGTAATTGGCCTTTTTCGTTACCGATCATTACGACCGAGGAATCGCTGTGCCAGGAGACGAATGTTGGGATCTGTGGAAAAAGAAATTAGTTGATTACAATGAAGATATTTGATAGAAACTGCAAATCGAAAATAATGTTGGAGAATTTCGTTTATCACTCTCAACATAGAATGGGTTATAGAACGTTTTCAAACGTTGTTACTGATATCTTCATATAAATCCTTCAGTTATTAAATATTTACAACCTCATTAGAGCAAGGACTATAGGTTAGTAATATATGATCGATGTTTTAAAGGGCTGTTAGCAACACTACTCTGTTTAACGTATTCTCCAGTCGACGTGCTTTTTCATGAGCCGTAAGAGATCGTTGTGGTCTCAAACAGTTGCGTTAAAAAAGAATGAAATCGCACAGAACACAGTTTAAACTTCTAACTTTGACATACTGCCATTTTTTACAGTTGATATTTTTTTATGAAACTTTCACACAAGCTTGTTAAACTTATAAACTCTTTATTTATTATGTTTTGAACCTTCTGCATTCACTAGGAAGAGAGATACAACTTTTTTAGTAAAAGTAGGGAAAATTGAGATTAGCTTAGCTTAGCTTAGTTTGATTGACTACTCACATCCACCTGAATCATTGAACCCAACCCCCCAATTTTAACAAAATAATTTTCACTGAAAAAGTTTATGTTTTATCATGTTGTCAGATATTGAAATCATTATATGTATATTATTTTTCTACAAAAATTGCATTTCGAAAACCATGATTGTAGGCGTGGCTCAGTAGAAATAATTCCACATCGCCAATGGTTGCTACTCAGTGATTGACCGAGGCCATCATTTTTGTCCAGAGGTCAAATTAATGGTATCTGGGATTAATAGCACATTCACAATGAACAAAACTGATGCTCTTTCTTTACACATCAATAAAGGCGCCGGCCACGTCCTAGTAGTGAATAGATAGGTAAGAAAAACAGAGAAAGGGATGAAAGACATTAATTTGTGCTTTAGGACCGGGGTCACCTCTGAATCCTAGCAAACAAGTTTGTTTTAGAATGTGAGTGGAAGAATATGATCAGGAAGCACTTATGACAGGTGCGATCTAGTTTTTTCGTTAGTACTATTTTCAAAATTGTTCTTGTTTCTTTCCTTCTTTTCTCCCGGATTTTATTCTACTGACACTCCTATTGTTATCTTGAGGGCTTATCAAAAATCAAAGTCGAAGAAAAATTTGTTTTGTTATTACGACCAGACTCCTGCTACTGCGATAAAGCAATTGGAATAAATTCAAAATCTCTTAAAATTACACGAGCTGATTCAACAGCTGCCTTTTCAAATGAAGAACTATCTCCTGTTAAACTTTGTGACAAATAAAATATACAATCAACCGAATACAGGCCAATAATAAATAATTCAGTTGTAACTTATAACTATTCAAGATTAGATTCTGAATTTGAAAACAATTGAGACCCTCAGGATCAGAGGGGTGCAAGTGAAAAAATCATAAATTTCGAGTTAAGTATACCTAACGATTCTTCATGCTTCAATGTACATCTGGTGCAAAACGGATTTTTATATTTTTTTTGAACTCTTTTTTGATTGAATTGAAACTGTTTGAATTCGAAAAATATACGAAAAATCAAGCACCTTCACATTTTGGAGCGCGTTTTCTTGAAACTATCATTTAGGCACTTGCACCCCTCTGATTCCAAGTGCCTCAATTGTATAATATCAAAAACAAGACTAACGTAGTTTATAACAAAATTTCAAAAGCCAAAATCAACTTGAAATGGGATGATATAACTCGAACAATTTTATGACGATTTTCAAAAAAAAATCACAAGAACGAAGAATTTAAAGACGTGTCGATGGAGTTATATATTTTCCAGCGATTTATAAAGTAAAATGTAAAACGAAGTTTACCAGGTCAGCTAGTAGAATATAAAAAGAAAAATAAACTGTTTAAAAATAATAAAGAACGGGCATACCAAATCAAAGGGAAACGGTGAGTTCTAATGATTTAGGATGCAGGAATAGCTTCAACTGCTGTAAATAATTCTAAGAACGTGGCTTCACTGGATTAAGTGATGTTGGATAAACTGCCGGCTTCGCTTTATCGTAGGATCCAAAGCTTATTAGCAGGTCTTCTTTTGGGTGGCCCACATTTCCAGAGAGTCGGTTTCATTTTCTGAACTTCAACCACTATGAAAGCTTCTATCTTTAAATTTTCCACAAATATCAATTGCAGCAAATCTTCCTGTCCAAAAGTAGGGAAAATTGAGATTGCTTCACAAAATAAGCTGTAACATTGTGAAATTTCACGTTTTCATCATCACGTGGTAAAAATTATTTTGCACAAAAAGCAGAGGCGAATGTAAGATATGTGTTGGCTGCCTTTGATCTAACTTACCTTTCCGAACTCTATATATTCTTCAAAGCTATCGATCTTATTCTGTAAATCTTTTCGTGAACTTTTACTAACTTTAGCTTTAGCTATGAAATGTAAACAGTGCAGAACAAAAAGAAAATTTGGCACATTTAACCTAATGGATTGAGCCGTTGCAAATAAACGAATTATTAAAAAAAATAAAGCAGAGGCGAACCAGCCTGGTGCTGAAAACCTCTCAAATAAAGACAATTTTTTTTTTTTTTTTTTTGAAAACTCATGAACTGTTGTTTTTTTTATGTTTTTGGATCAAATGGTTAAGAAGTATAAGGAACCACTCTAGGATGCTCAAAATGTTCAAACCAAGCATCGGAGTGGGACCCTTGATCTCAAATATGAGTAAAAAGTGTATGATTATTGCGAATAACAGAATGTAGACCCCTAAACTATGGAGTAAATCCGTCTCCGGCAAACAAAAAGTGTTGCCTGACTAGCAGACACCCAGCAAATAACTAATAGTTAGCAGTTCCATGGATCGTAATCTGTGCAATCAGCTTTTATGCAATGTGAGAGATGTAGTCTGATGGACAAAGAAATTTATGTTAAAACCTAATTTAAGAGGTCAAATTCTTCTTTGTAACTGTCAGGATTCTAAATGATCATAGCTGTTGGCGTCTTACCCCACAAGGGCAATTTGGGAGAATTGAATGTCATATCGTTCGAAGCAATAGAGAAACATTTTAATATTTTTCAATTTTTAATACATTTTACATACTGTATATACTGTGCAATAACGTATTATGCAAAAAATATTTGTTATTTGGTTACTCTATACCAGTGCAGTGGTATGGTAAAGTGGCCTTCACAATTTTAGGAGTGTTGAGACTCTTCAAGCGGAAACTGGTTTAATTTTGAGGTGTGTGGAAACAACTAGAATAACTTTATTCAATATAACGATAATGAGAAAGTTAGAAATAATTAATGTTAATTTTGAGCTGAAAATTACAGCAAATTTCAAAATCACTCACAAGATTTTAACAAAACATAAATTAAATATTTTCTTGACTTTTTAGGTCGAAGTTCATATTTCATATGTTAGCTTTGAGTGAAACAAATGAAACAGAAAAAAAAATGAAAATGAATATGTTTGTTATAAAATATCGTTGTTATAGCACGTAGAAGCTCAAAATGATTTAAATCGATTTTGTAACATAATCACATTATACTGTAATCACACCACTATCAGAATTATATTGGTAAAAAACTTTTACAATTTGTAATTCGAATTGTTTTTTCAAAACTTTGTTTACCAATAAAAGTTATTCAGCTTGTTAAAATTGATTTGAAATATATCGAAACTCTGTTCTTAAGTTATATTTACTTAACTTCAACAGAAAAAGGTAACATTTTGAAAATTAAATCTTTTATTGTAAATTTACTATATCGGTGAAACATGTAATCAAAAATATTTGGCTAAATTTATACTCTAGGTAACCCACTGACGTTCGTTTGTATTTCATACTAAAGAAAAAGTTGCTGTGTGGCCCGCAATCAAGCCTCAGTACTAAAATCTGGCCCGCCTGTTGATAATCTTGGGACCCATGCTCTAGAGTGACTGCAGGAACGTTTATGCTAGCCGAAATCAAATAAGTTTAACATGTCATAAATTAATCGAAGCACCACAAAACTTGCATAAAATGTTCAGGAAATTCAATTCGAGTTTTCAGTTCAAAGATCTAAATTACAAACAAAACAATAAAAAACGAACCAATCACTTGAATTTTGTGATTCAAAACTTATCATGTTTCATAATTCAGAGATAAATCTTGAAATCTAGTGAGCATACATGATTATAATAAGGAGGCCACGATTGTAGGACTGTAGTTCCATCATTATTGCTCAAGATGTCAAAGAATAAAGTTGTGTAAAGCCCTAAGTCTCTCACTTTTTCCGACCCCTGCAAGTGTCTGGTTCAAATATTGGACACATTTTCGAAAAAGTTTGGCTCTACATAAATTCCTTACTGTCATTACCCTACATGGCCGATATAATCCTACATGACAACTCGTAATCACCAAACAAGATCTACTTTGAATTATAGAACCCAATTTTTTTTTCGCTGAAAAATTCAGTTGTATTTTGTGGTTACAAACATCTTCTGTTCTGCAAAAAAAAAATTGATTTACCAATCACAATTTGTGCTGTAATTTGGGTTTCCGTATTAAATGGTTCAAATAACCAACGAGACATAGCTTGACAAATTTGCTCATCTTTTATTTCCTTCAAATTTCAGTGTTGCGGATTCAATAGAACTGCCTTCAATGCCAAAAGACATACATACTTTTATTTAACAAAGTTAAGATAGTATCTGACAAAGTGGTTTAGTAGAGAATTTCCTTTGGAAAATTTTAAAAATTGGCACAAAAACAACTAGATGGCTCGGTTCCAGAGGTATAACTTTTAAGAAAAATCATGTTCGTTTTCCAGGACAAAAAAATAATTTTTCCCATACCTACAAACGTTAAAGTTAAAATTTACTCATGTAAACGTTACTTAAAAGTTCTGCAAAAAATCATGGATGAGTTTTTAAATGTGGTTTGCTTGCGCACTATCTTAGACCAAGAAAAATTTAAAGAAGGTAGTGCCAAGGCAGCCCTGTTACAGTATTGGTACAAACTGTGTCGTCACAATGACGAAAATCTGTTAATTTACTAGGAAGATAGCCTTTTTTTGATAATT
Source organism: Uranotaenia lowii (assembly GCF_029784155.1). Lineage (NCBI taxonomy): Eukaryota > Metazoa > Arthropoda > Insecta > Diptera > Culicidae > Uranotaenia > Uranotaenia lowii. The sequence goes on from NC_073693.1 coordinate 244,146,239, forward strand.
TGAAGAAATTGCTGGAAATTTTCCACTTTTAAAACATGTTATTCTAGAAGGATTCTTGCTCTTCAAGATCGGTTCAAAAAAGTTGGAATGTCGAGTAATTTTTATATAAAATAGACCATCGAAGTTCGAAAAAATGGTTGATTTTTTCTACTTAAATTTGCAAAACTTTAAAATAAGTTCAAAGTCTTCAATGAAAATGTTCAAGTCACTGCAGTTTAAGATTCTTATTACAATAAAGTAATCAAAACACAAACTTTTATACAAAACCACAATTATTTAGTGGCATTTTTGGCAAATCGAGTTAACAATTATAAATTGATGTTAATTGTTCTATATAAGGACTAGCTGATCCCATAAGAACTCCGTTTCGCTTTCAACTTGGAATATGACATGAACAGTTTGTATGAAAGTCAGTTGCAAGCATTTTCTAGATGCACTTCTGAAGTCATTGTTAAGTAATAATTGCAAAAGTATTGAACGATCACTTTGTCTGTCGTCTGCTACTAAATTTGAAATCAGGAATCAATTGGCCGTGCCATAAACCCCGTGTAAAAATTTCGACTCAATCGTTGCATAACAACGCAATTATTGTCGAAAAGCTAAACTCCTTTCGGTGGCCTCTTATACAAACTTTGATATCTGAAATCAATTTCCCTTCACTCAAAATTACCTTATGCAAATTTTCAAAGCAACCCATTGTATAATAACGTCAGTATTGCTAAAATCAGTGAAAAATTTATTTAGATGGACGACCCCTTCCGTCGACCCCTGGCAAAACATTTGACATCTGAAATCGATTGCTCGTCCCTGAAAACTACCGTGTGCAAATTTTCATCCCAATCGATCCGATGTCAAATAACGACGATATTGCAAAAATATTGAAAGGTTAATATGGACGACCCCCTTTCCCGGCCCCTTACACTGAATTCAATATCTGAAATCCATAGCTCGTCTCTCAAAACTCTCGGGTACCAATTTTCGTCTGAATCCGATGTATAACAACGACGATATCGCATGAACAGTGAATAGTTAATATGGACGACCCCTGTGGCCGACCCCTGATTTTAGTTTGGATAAGTGAAATCAGTTGTTTGTCCCTCATAACTCCTATGTGCAAATTTTTATCCCAATCCGATGTATAAAAACGTCAATATCACTAAGATACTGAAAATTTAATATGGACGACCCCTTTTGCCGGCACCTTACACTGAATTTGATACCTCAAACCGATTGCACGTCACTCAAAACTATCGTGTACCAATTTTCATCTGAATACGATGTATAATAACGTCAATATCGCAAAAATAGCGAACAGTTAATATGGACGACCCCTTTGGCCGACCCCTTACACAAAATTTGACACCTAAAATCGATTGCTGGTCTTTTAAAACACTCATGTGCAAATTTTCATTACGATCCGACGAAAAATAACGTCAATATCGCGAAAACAATATTTGTCTTCTATGGACGACCCCTTTCAGAAGGGGTCATCCGAAAATCTAAAAACATTTTTCATCCTTCCTGGTCCTAATGAGCATCCATGTCAAATTTCAGCTCTCTAGCTCTTAAGACGGCTGAGTCTATATAGGGCAAACAAACAAACAAACAAACAAACATACAGAAATTGCTTTTTATATATATAGATTTAATATGGTAAACCAGTTGAATAAAAATGATGACAATCAGTTGAACACTCTATAACTACCAGATGGACCTTTTAAAGCTGTATTTTTCTTCATTTTTGCACGTTTTAGCTTCAAGATGACATTGCATTTATTAATAAAATAACATAAAATCTTCAAAGGACCAAAAAAATTCATAACATAGTGAAATAGAAGCCTTACAACACTATCAAAATGAAATTGGAATTCATTTTCGTTATAAAACGTGTTTTTCTTTGAAATTTCTGCCATTCGCATATAAATTTTCGATACATTCGTTTTTGTGACGTCACACAAAAAAATCTATTATGGCTCTTGACACTACCTTATTTTAATATTCCTTGATCTCAGACAAAAATTCAAATTGAATGAATCAAACAGGCGTAACAAATGTCACCCATAGTTTGCAATGATAAAGTGATACGCGATCTTGAAAACAGTTGAATTAAAAGTAGCCAATTAGATTTTCAAATTAAAATCTAATTCTTATTCCCACCCCCTCGGGGTTGTCGAGTTCAAAAGCTTAGAATAATTTATGAATTTGTTTCCATTCTACTTACGAAGGCTGCCTTCACCAGATGCGTTATTCCTCGTCCCTCGTCAAACAACACCACCGACCCGTCGATGCAACCGAGCATCAGCTTCTCGTGATCCGGCGAAAAGGCATTGCAGCACACCTGCGTCTGAAGGGGAATCGACGTGACGGCCACCCGCCTCATTTTGCTCTTGTGGATCTGATAGATGCAACTGTCGATGGTGACGTCTCCCTAGGAAAAAAACAAAAATCGTTAAAAATAAATTTCCAAGTTTAAATGGCAAGATACTAACCTTCTTGGAAACTTTCTGCTCAACCGAATGGACTTGGAAGCCATTTAGGAGGGAAAAGTCAACCAAAATGGGATCGTACTCGGTCCAATAGTAACAGAGCAGCTCCATTTTGGCGCCATTCAGTTTGTACACGTGCAGGTTGGCTCTGTCCTGATCTTTAACAGTCGGTCGCCAGGGATAAACTTCATTCTGGGACGATTTTGTCCAAACAATAACAAATTCCTGGGAACTGCTGCAAACGAGATGTTTAGGAATCTTCCGGGTAGTTGGTCCTCCGATGATCACATTGTAGATCTTCGGTTCCATGAGGCTGATCTTCTCCAGATTGTTCTTCCTAGCCGTAGGCTTCTGCAGATGGACAAACGTGATCTGATTCTCATGGTACGAGATCAGAATGTGAGTCTGGGTGATGATGACATCGGTGATCAGCTCCGAGTTCAGCTTGCCGATGAAGTATTTGTCGAAGTAGATTCGGTTAATGTCCCCGGTGAATGGGCTGATGACGAGATGGACCAACAACCCATTCGATAGCATAATCTGCAGCAGCACATTGTTTTTCCACTTGCAGTACACTATCCGCCGCTGCCTTAGCTCATCCTCCAACAGTTTGAGGGCATTCCGCAGCCGGATTGGTTTCTTATTGTCTACGTTCCATTTACAGCCTCGCGCCTCAAAGTAGTGCTTTTTGCCCTCCGCGTAAATCGATTTGACATTCTCAGACTTTTTCTCGAAATATCTGAAACGAGGTTGGAAATTGAAAAATAAAACGGTGAATGACATAGGTCCGCAAAAGTTGAATTATTTTTGGCGATAGTTGGTTTATCATTTATGAACGGGTACAGTTTTGCATAAACACTCACTGAATGACGGCTGGCTTTTTGTGAGAACCAGCTAATGATAAATTTCCACCCGGTGTGGTTGGTTGAATTGGAAAATCCGTCAAAATAAAAGTGCAAATTTTCCCACGCATCATGGGTGGTCAAGCGTTTTGTCATTCGAGATGGCGAGCAACATTTAACTGCTGAAGCTTCACGCATTATGAATCCATCACAAAATGATCACTCAATCGTTGTGTATAGGCTGAGCAAAATTCAATAAAATGAAAATTAGATTATTTAATTCACAATTCCATGGCTATTAAAGATCAAATAGAAGTAATGAACCTTTCGAAATCATTTTTTCTTTTCTATCACTATCGATATTCTAAACCTGATGAATCTCAGCATAATGTGAATCTTTTCGCAAAATGCCCATAATAATTTTTATTGCTGTCGTTTGTTATCATCCTAACTCTGATTGTTTAAACCAGTAAGCATTCGAAGTTATCACCTCAGAAAAATTCTTGAGGCTACACACTGATAGACCTCCAAACATTTTTACAGTAAGTGGAACATGTATTCGACGATCCCCGCTACTTGACCCTCATCCGTCCCAGTAATTTTCTCCCAGTAGAGTTCCTGTAGTGTCAATTTGACACTCCTGACTAAAACCGTTCTCAACCGATTTGTACAAAACTTATAGATCTAGAAACCTCGCAATGTAACTCAAATGTGTTTTTCAGACAATATTTAGCAAAAAAAACTTCAGTTTTCCGTCATTCAAAGCCCACGAAAAAAATAGAAAAAACATGCTTCGAAAAAAAGTTTAGAAAATGTTCAAAAAAACCTGAAGTTAGAAGCTATACGTTGCGCAAAAGGAAATATTTTTTTGATTTTTTTAAACTTCCAAAGCTTTTTTTTTAAATACAATTGTTTTTTTTTTGCTCTCTATTCAACCAATTTATGATAAAAAAAATTATCAACTTTATTTTGAAATATTATGAAACTAGAATAAATTATCAATTAAATGAAAAATCGAAGATGCTAGCACATTGATTGAAGTAGCGGTTGCAAGTGTCTAAAGAGTTGTAGAAACCAAAAGTAGTCCGATGACCGGGAATCCAGAGGAACTGCTGATGTCGGAGTGACCGTGTAGGGACGGACAAACTAACGTTTTGTAAGAGTTCGTCATTGTCGATGTTTCCGCTCAATATGTCGTATGTGAACAAACACTGTAAAAATGTTCTTCTCCTGGCAAGCGTATCCAAATGTATAAGGTTGCAGCGATGTTCGTATGGAGTAGCGATTTCAGGATTCCATCTAAGTTTCCGAAGAGCGAAGCGGATAAAGGCTCGTTGAACACCTTCGATGGATTGACTTAGCGTCGATTGGTACGGGGCCCAAACAGGAGCTGCGTACTCTGACGATCGAGCAATAAAGCGTTTTGTGGGTGTATACATCGTTGAAATGAATTGTATTTCGACGAAGGAAACCAAGCCTTTGCAGTTATGGTAGTAATGTGCGTGTGGAATCTCAACCGACTATCAAATGTAACTCCTAGGTTCTTGATTGTTTCAATCCTTTCGAGGGAAAGGTTGCTCATAGAGTAATCATAACGAAGTAAGTTGCGTGATCTTGAGAACTCACTATTTTACATTTTTTAACACTCACCAGCATACCGTTCGTCATGCACCATCTCGTAACAGCGTTCAGATCAATCTGTAGTAGAATAAAGTCTAGCGGTGACGTAATTGACCGAAAAAGTTTCAAATCATCTGCGTAGAATAGTTTATATGAAGTCATGCGATCGCACAAATCGTTCACGAAAAGAATGAATAGTAACGGTCCAAGATGACTACATTGTGGTACACCAGACGGTATTTCAAAATTCGAAGAGCAGTAGGAGTTCACTCTGACATATACTGTGCGGGAGTTCAAGTACGACGCAAACCAAGTTGTAATCCATTCAGGTAGTCCCAAGCGTCGGAGTTTCTCTATTAGTAACCTGTGACGCACTCGATCAAAGGCTTTAGACAAATCAATGTATACAACATCTACTTGCTGACGTTTCTCGATTTTTGGCATCAGAAAATTAGTAAATGTCATCAGGTTCGAGGTTGTTGATCGTTTTTTCATGAAACCGTGCTCGGCGTCACTAATTAATTGTTTCACGGACGGGTAAACAGCATCGTATACAAAGATCTCGAACACTTTCGCCAAACAGTTAAGAATAGAAATAGGACGATAATTTTCGACACCATGAGTGCTTCCGTTCTTATAAACCGGCGTAATCGACGCCGTTTTCCACACTTGTGGGAACATTCCAGAGGACAGAGACAAGTTAAAAATTTTGGTAAGAGGAATCGCTATTTTCTACAAACAACGGGGGCAGATTGTGATCAATGCATCATAGACTTCAGTGACAGATAGTCTAAGACCACGGTATAAGTATATAAGGTAGGCTACTAAGACGAGTAAACAACTCGTCTGAAGGCAAACTAGTGACGTCATTACTATCTGCCTATAGCGTGCCAGGCAAAAAGTTTGCGCGCGTAGGATAATGCTGCATACATCGAGGATCACTAGATGGATAGTAATGACGACATTATCGGGAAGATATCACCTTATTATATTGTACACCGTGGTCTAAGACTAGGAATATTTACGTTATATGGCGGTAAAAATGCAGAGGGTAGATCCGATGGTAATTCGTTTTCATTTTAGAAGACTGATTGGAAAAAGTCGGCGAACAGATTAGCACAATCCTCGAATGATTCCGCAGTTCTGCCAGAGTAAGCGACATCAGCTGGGATCCTACTCGATTTTTTTCGGCCTCGATCACAAAACATGTAAAAAAGGGGTGTTAAAACCTTACTTAGTCATTGCAAAGTACGGAGAAAAATTATTTCAGTCACACTAGAAAACAATTGAAAAATGTATTGAAAAGTTGACGTAATTTGACACATTTTAGCAACTTTAGATTCTCATAATACGAAACACAAAATTTTTCACGAATTTTTTAAGGTAGCTGTTTAACGAGCTTTTTGCCAATTAGCGATTTCTCAGATTTTCAAACACTTAAAAATCAACTGGATTTTGAGTATATTATCGAAAGATTTCTGCAATTAATTTATATTCACCATAAAGGCAGGTTTCTAAACTTCTTATTAATTTGAACTGAATGAACCTAATCCGTGACAAAAAATGAAATAAAATTTAAAAAATTCCGTTGAAAATTTATTTTAAATAATCGTATGAATTTTTAGCAACACTCTACAGAATTTTTAAGAGCTTTTTTATGAGGGTGTGTTTATGTCGATAGAAGACACTATAGGTGTGTTCAACGAAACCCAATCGAAATCAATTGAAATGGATTGACAGTTGATCAGCTGTTTTTCTAATTGACTTCGATCGATTTCTATTAGGCTGTTGTTTGAACAGCCATTCACAAATACTAACGCGTAGGCGCAGTGTTTTCAGATGTAATTTATTTATCAGCTTCGTTCAGAATTCGAAAAGGCGGTTTACTCAACCCTGGCAGGATTAAATCTAGGTGGAAATAGAAAGCTCAGAGGAATAACAATGCGAGTATCGTCTCTTCCGTGTCAACAACCCCATACTCCATGGGAATATCGTGAAAAAAAATACATTTCTTCTATTGTTCAAAATATGTAACATTTATTTATTATTATTTTATACTTATTTCATAAAATTTCACATTTGCTTCGGTGCAGCACTGAAAGATGCTACTGACACCACATCACTGACACCACATCACTGACACAGCACCTCTGGCACAGCACCGCCAATGCCACATCGACCGACACCACTTTAACTAGCACTGCCTGTGCAGTCCAGCCAGACACCATTCCAAAACTCCACTCTGCACGATTGGCACAACACCACTGACACAGCACGACAGGCACAGCTCCACCGACTCAGCACGACTGCAACAGCACTACCGACTCGGCACAAATGACACAGCACCACCGACTCAGCACCCGACAGAGAACACCGCACCGAATGACACCGAATTCAAATAATTTTTCACAACACACCGAATCAGCTGTTTTTTGACAGTAAACAACTGCATTTGTGTTAGTGCGATAGAAACCGACAGAAACGAATCCTGATCTTGAGCTTGATCGATTTCGATTGGTTTCGATCGATTCCGATTGGCTTCATTGAACGTCAATTGGATTAGTTTCGACCAAAACATTGGCTGAGTGAACAACGATTTACCAATCGAAATCGATTGAAACCAATTTCAATTGGCTATTGAACGGGCCTTATGTAACTTTAAAAATGTAAAAATGATTCAACATTGCGTAGTACTTCCCACAAAACATACATATTTGTATTTTGAGTGAAGCATTTTATCCTTGCATTGCATTTGAATGTATGGAAATGGTGGCAAACAAGATAACGAAATTATTGCAAAAAATTCACCTTTTTCTGTTTTTTTCTGCTAGCTCTAGTTTATGAGATTCATGGGTTATCTTGAGAAATTTGATAAGAACATTTTAAAACATTTTTAAGATATCTAAATCGAAGGTTTCGAATCAATTATCAGTTTTTTAGAAAACCGTAAGAAACTAAAAGTTCTGAGAAATTTAGATTTTTTTTTATCTTTATGAAAAAAGAAAAAAATCTTTTTTTAAGCTTTTTTAGTCTTCAACAAAGTTGTTAATGGAATTTGAATCTTTGATACCGAAAGCTCATAAATGTTTTTCAATGATACATTTTCTCTATTGCTTTTTAAAAGCATTGCACAATGGGGAAAAAAGTGTACAAACCGCGAAGAAATTCAATATCTTTCGTCTTACATGACCCATATCTATGAAATTATACTTTCCTTTTGTGAAAATGTCCGGAAAATCGATTGGACATAGTTTCAAACGCCGCACAAGCTTGCGAACGGAGATATAGTGCCTTTTTAACCCCTAACTCCCCTATATTTTGTAAACATTCCAGAAAAACACTGTTTCGAACCAAAGAATTTTGAACGAAAATAGACCTCTCGTGAGTAATTTTTTCTGAGGAATCGAATGAAGGCTGTTTTGGCTACCGCACGTTTCATAAAATGGAGTTATGGCTGTTGCTACCCTCAATTCTTCTATATTTTTCAATTATTTCTGAAAAAAAGCTGGTTCGGACTTGAAAATTTTGAACCAAATGGGTTGTATCTTGTGTGGTTTTTTCCGAGCAATCCAATGAAGGCTGTTTGAGCCCCCGCACACTTCAAAAAATGAAGTTATGGCTGTTTTACCTTCAATTCCCCTCATTTTTTCAAACTGTTGAGAAAATGCATGTTCGGACTTGAAAATTTTGAACCTTTTGGGACGTATCTTGTGTGATTTTTTCCGAGGAATCCAATGAAGGCTGTTTGAGCCATCGCATGCTTCGTAAAATGGAGTTATGGCTGTTTTACCCTCAATTTCCCTACATTTTTTAAATTGTTAAGAACAAGCATGTTCAGACTTGAAAATTTTGAACCGAATGAAACGTATCATGTGTGACTTTTTTCGAGGAATGCAACGAAGCCTATTTGTTACACCGCACGCAACGGAAACAGGAGTTATGGCTGTTTTACCCTCAATTCCCTTTCATTTTTTAAAAAGTTCAGAAAAACCATGGTCGGACTTGAAAGTTTTGAACCAAAAGATACTTACCTTATGCAATTTTTTCCGAGGAATCCAATAAAGACTGTTTTAACCACCGCACGCTTTGAAATATGGAGTTATGGCTGTTTTAACACTCAATTCCCCTACAATTTTCTGAAATCATTGAAGAATGTAGGGGAATTGAGGGTAAAAACAGCCATAACTCCATATTTCAAAGCGTGCGGTGGTTAAAACAGTCTTTATTGGATTCCTCGGAAAAAATTGCATAAGGTAAGTATCTTTTGGTTCAAAACTTTCAAGTCCGATCATGGTTTTTCTGAACTTTTTGAAAAATGAAAGGGAATTGAGGGTAAAACAGCCATAACTCCTGTTTCCGATGCGTGCGGTGTGTCAAATAGACTTCGCTGCATTCCTCGAAAAAAGTCACACAAGATATGTCCCAATAGATTCAAAATTTTCAAGTCCTATGATGCGTTTTATTAACAATTTGAAAAATGTAGGGAAATTGAAGGTAAAACAGCTATAACTCCATTTTTCGAAGCGTGCGGTGGCTCAAACAGCCTTCATTCGATTCCTCCGAAAAAAATCCACAAAATACAACCCATTTGGTTCAAAATTATCAAGTCCCAACATGCTTTTTCTGAGCTATTTGAAAAATGTTGGGCAGTTGAGGGTAAAACAGCCATAACTCCTGTTTTCAATCCGTGCGGTGGCTCAAATAGGCTTCGTTGGATTCCTCGGAAAAAAATTCATAGGATACAACCTATTTGGTTCAAAATTTTCAAGTCCGAACAAGCTTTTTTCAGAAATAATTGAAAAATATGGGGGAATTGAGGGTAAACACAGCCATTACTCAATTTTACGAAGCGTACGGTGGCTCAAACAGCCTTCATTGGATTCCTCGGAAAAAATTACACAAGATACGTTCCGAAAGGTTCAAAATTTTCAAGTCCGAACATACATGTTCTTAACAATTTGAAAAATTGAGGGGAATTGAAGGTAAAACAGCCATAACTTCATTTTTCGAAGTGTGCGGGGGCTCAAACTGCCTTCCACACAAGATACAAACCACACAAGATACAACTAATTTGGCTCAAAATTTTTAAGTCTGAACAAGCTTTTTTCAGAAATAATTGAAAAATATAGAGGAATTGAGGGTAAAAACAGCCATTACTCCATTTTCTGAAGCGTGCGGTGGCTCAAACAACCTTCATTCGATCCCCCAGAAAAAATTATACTCGATAGGTCTGTTTCCGTTCAAAATTCTTTGGTTCGAAACAGTGTTTTTCTGGAATTTTTACAAAATATAGGGGTATTAGGGGTTCTAAAGGCACTATATCTCCGTTCGCAAGATTTTGCGATTTTGCGTTTGAAACTATGTCCAATCGATTCTCCGAAAATTTTCACAAAAGGAAAGTATAATTTCATAGATTTGGGTCATGTAAGACGAAAGATATTGAATTTCTTCGCGGTTTGTACAATTTTTTCCCCATTGTGCATTGTTTCTTTGAAACTAGAATAGCTAAGTAATTTCTTAATCCTCTATCAAACGAAGGATAAATAGATTCGAAATCAGTTTTTTTTATAGAATGTTTGTTTATTAGTTATCAATATTTGATTTTTCTTATAATTAATATTTTAGTAATTTTAAGTAATTTTTAAATTTCAAAACCAAATGATTCGAAATCAGGGCGGCAAAATCAATTTTTGAAACAAAGGCTTTACAAATTTGAAAACATGTACATTTAGATCGCTGCAAGCTTTGTATGAAAATTTCATATTCTTAAATGTTTACGCCTCCCATAACTAAAGTTTTTTGTGCTGTCAGAAATAGCAATAAAAATTTTGGAAGCGATCCATCCAGTCCTGAACTAGAGTAACGAGTTTTAATTTTGTTACGAAATTTGTATGGGAAAACAAATTGTTTCATTCAAAAATCGCCAGAGATTTACTGAAAGTTCCTTTAAAATATAACTTTGGATAATAAATATTCCTTGATTCTTGCAGTACAATTCATGTGAACAAAGCACAAACCAAACTTTTACCCCAGAAAAGATAATCGATGTTATACAAAAGTTTTGTTTTCTAAATTGTTATTTTTGAATTTAAGCGGTTTTGACTGCTTATTTGAAAGCTGTGTACGGATGAGAATAAAAAATCTCAAAAAACTGCTTGAATAGCCAAAGAATGAATGATTTATATAACCTTTGAAAGAACATTTCATGAAATTATTTAAAGCTCTAGCAAGAAAAGTCTGCTGTTTTTAAATACATTTCGAGGGATTCCGATTTATTATTTCGAAATGGTTATAATTTTTTTCTTGAATTACTTAGCTGCTTTTCATGTTACCAAAAAATGAAGCTTAAGGATAGTTAAAACCAAAAATTAAAAACCCACCGCGTTTCGCTAAGTCAGGAATCTACCAAGTCATCTCAAATTTTACACTGATGCTTGGTGACCCAGAAGGCATCGATAAAAATGTATGGAAGCAAAAAGTCATTTTTTGCAGCGGTCTAGAGGCCCACTTTTCCAGGAGACCGGGAATAGGCATCACGTTTTAATGTTAATGAATCATAGCAGATATCTTTAGATTCATTAAATTTTATAAACATTCGGATAGGTACAGGTGAAAAAAATAGATCGGAGCAAGCCGAGCGCAGAAAAATTTAATTTGCGCAGACCGCATAAGGGCCAAGCCAAATAAAACACATCAGAGCCAATTTCTGCTTATTCGTTCGAGACTTTCCACAACTAATTTATGTATGTTATTTCCAAAGGAAAAAATTACTTCTACACATTCACACACTCCTCACAATAAGCTGTTCCCCTAACAACCCCAGACTTCCACACGAAAATAAAAAAAAAATCTCATGAAGGCACGTATGCCACAAATACGGTGAAGTGTCTCTAGTACACACAAGAAATAAACAGAAATAAAATAAAGAGCATCATATGAAAAATTTGTGAATAGATCAGCCAACGTCTTTATATTAGTTTTGTAAGAATATTATGAAGCTTTTATATAACATCGTTCCAAATTTTGTAGCGGAGAGTGGGTCACTTGTTCCCTTGAGTGACTTAAAAATTGATCCTGAATCATTTACCTTCATTTCCCAGTTACTCATATCATTGTCAATATCAATTACTCAGTACTTACATTTAACTTCGAGCGTTCTAGCCTGATTACAAAATTTTCAATCCAAAACCCGGGCAAATCTAGGTTAAATTGAATTGAAGTTTCTGCTTATTGAGTTTCCTGCCGAATTGAGTTTTCTGCTTAGTTCTGTAAATAATGTGAATTAATCTGGGCAATTTCCAGGCAGTTTTTCACAAAAACTGAGCCCCTGGGCCAGACCGGGCTTATCTCAAGTTTTAAACTAAATCTCTCTGGCAACCCTGAATAAAATTGGACAATCTGGAATGATTACCTGAGTTTAACAAATTTTTGGCATGGGCCAAATATATATATAAACGTTGGTGACAGAAAATGTGAAACTTTAGTTTGGAAGTTTGGAAAACGCAAAAAATGACTTCGATTGATGTTTGTATGGCTTGATCGTTAAAAGGGACTACAAACTTCCCAAAAACAATTACATTGAGGATAATGAAAATCAAAAAACTATGGTGATCAAAGGTGGTCCGAAGCATTAAATCTTGTTTTGAGTAAAATGTTTCACTGTAACTTCTCAAGACGTGTAAAAATTTTCTTCTTACTACATGAAATGTTCATAATATATTCGAAAAATAAAACTCTTTCAAAATAATTGAATATAAATTTAAAAAAAGTGATCAGAGCTCCTCCAGCTTACGGTTCATAAAGAAAATATGAGTTCACTTTTGTTCTTCGTACATTTCTTAAACAAATTATAAATTTGTGTTTGATTTTCTTGCTATTGAAATCTTCTCGAAAATATCACAAAAATTGAATTAATTACTGGTTTCTTCTCACCTCAAAGTGAAGAAGCTTAAGCTTATCAGAAAATTAGATTTTCTGTTCCATTTTCCCTTGCATGCATTCAATGCTCCGATTTCGTTGCCTTGCACCACAGTTTGTTGCATACCCCCATTCTGCGCTAGTCAATTTTGGTAATTTCGAAGTAGCGGGCCAAGATAAACATCTGTATGTTATTGAATAATAACAAATCGCATTCTGTTTGATGATATCAATTTTGCGATCATACGTTGATCACAATGTATGATCGCAAAATAGAGAATTATCCCAATTACTTCAATTATTAGACAAATTAAGGTAATGAATGGATCAAAATACCTCAATGGATTACACACACAACCAAACACAATCCACACGCAGCCACCCAAAGAATGGGCAAGACAATGGCCCAGACCTACAACCGACCCAGAGTTGTGATGGGAAAAGACTTTGTCGTAGGGGCCTAATCGATTAGCAAATCATCACACGATCCCTATGGCACCCATTTTCCGGGACACGTGACCCCAAAACCTACTTGGTCGCTCCCAGATCGGTGTCCTTGACGGTGATGTCCTCTTTGGTGGACCAGAAGCGCAGTTCGCTCAGCAATGTTAACATTTTCCGAGGCGTAAACAGAGCCCACTCGAAGCAACATTGGAAACTGGAAATTTGGTGCTGGATCGGTGTTGCGCAAAAAGAAAATTCAACAATTCACCAGGATGCCCCGCACTAATCACTCGCAAAACAACGCCACTCGGTTCCGGAACGCACGGATTCGATCGAACGGTTCTCGCAAACTACATCCCGACCAGGAAACATGCCACAATTTGGAAAAACGATTCGCGCGACGATCCGAACAGCAGCCTACTACCTGTTGATTTAAGGAGCCATCTTTACTTTTCTCCGTCTTTTCTTTGCGCTCTCCCACAAAGTCGGTGCGCGAAGGCTTAAAGCGAGCCGAGCATGACTTTACTCATTTCAAGTTTGAGTCGGTTTCAGGCCAACCCAAACCAAATTTGCCACAACATGAACCTGAAAAAGATGTCTGGGTTGAGCCAGGTATGTAAGTACGGAGTTTATCTTTAAAGTAAAGTCGTGGGGAGAGAATCTTTGTGTATTGAAAAAACAAAAACGTTGGCTGTCAATTGCTTTAAGCGTAATACGTAGACTTGCAACCGAACGAGAGACTTAAAGAATGAGTGAAATGGAAGATTTGATCAACAGGGTGATGTTCAAAGATCGTGTTCGAAGTTTGCTTTCGAGGCCTCTTTTCCATGTGGTCTTATATGGATGGAGCCCCAGGCGTTTTCCAGTTTCGTCGCTGCTGCTTGCGTTGAAGTCTCTCAAATGTTTTGATGTTCCTCGGAATTTTAGGAATGAATCATAGCAGATATCTTTAGATTCATTAAATTTTATAAACATTCGGATAGGTACAGGTGAAAAAAATAGATCGGAGCAAGCCGAGCGCAGAAAAATTTAATTTGCGCAGACCGCATAAGGGCCAAGCCAAATAAAACACATCAGAGCCAATTTCTGCTTATTCGTTCGAGACTTTCCACAACTAATTTATGTATGTTATTTCCAAAGGAAAAAATTACTTCTACACATTCACACACTCCTCACAATAAGCTGTTCCCCTAACAACCCCAGACTTCCACACGAAAATAAAAAAAAAATCTCATGAAGGCACGTATGCCACAAATACGGTGAAGTGTCTCTAGTACACACAAGAAATAAACAGAAATAAAATAAAGAGCATCATATGAAAAATTTGTGAATAGATCAGCCAACGTCTTTATATTAGTTTTGTAAGAATATTATGAAGCTTTTATATAACATCGTTCCAAATTTTGTAGCGGAGAGTGGGTCACTTGTTCCCTTGAGTGACTTAAAAATTGATCCTGAATCATTTACCTTCATTTCCCAGTTACTCATATCATTGTCAATATCAATTACTCAGTACTTACATTTAACTTCGAGCGTTCTAGCCTGATTACAAAATTTTCAATCCAAAACCCGGGCAAATCTAGGTTAAATTGAATTGAAGTTTCTGCTTATTGAGTTTCCTGCCGAATTGAGTTTTCTGCTTAGTTCTGTAAATAATGTGAATTAATCTGGGCAATTTCCAGGCAGTTTTTCACAAAAACTGAGCCCCTGGGCCAGACCGGGCTTATCTCAAGTTTTAAACTAAATCTCTCTGGCAACCCTGAATAAAATTGGACAATCTGGAATGATTACCTGAGTTTAACAAATTTTTGGCATGGGCCAAATATATATATAAACGTTGGTGACAGAAAATGTGAAACTTTAGTTTGGAAGTTTGGAAAACGCAAAAAATGACTTCGATTGATGTTTGTATGGCTTGATCGTTAAAAGGGACTACAAACTTCCCAAAAACAATTACATTGAGGATAATGAAAATCAAAAAACTATGGTGATCAAAGGTGGTCCGAAGCATTAAATCTTGTTTTGAGTAAAATGTTTCACTGTAACTTCTCAAGACGTGTAAAAATTTTCTTCTTACTACATGAAATGTTCATAATATATTCGAAAAATAAAACTCTTTCAAAATAATTGAATATAAATTTAAAAAAAGTGATCAGAGCTCCTCCAGCTTACGGTTCATAAAGAAAATATGAGTTCACTTTTGTTCTTCGTACATTTCTTAAACAAATTATAAATTTGTGTTTGATTTTCTTGCTATTGAAATCTTCTCGAAAATATCACAAAAATTGAATTAATTACTGGTTTCTTCTCACCTCAAAGTGAAGAAGCTTAAGCTTATCAGAAAATTAGATTTTCTGTTCCATTTTCCCTTGCATGCATTCAATGCTCCGATTTCGTTGCCTTGCACCACAGTTTGTTGCATACCCCCATTCTGCGCTAGTCAATTTTGGTAATTTCGAAGTAGCGGGCCAAGATAAACATCTGTATGTTATTGAATAATAACAAATCGCATTCTGTTTGATGATATCAATTTTGCGATCATACGTTGATCACAATGTATGATCGCAAAATAGAGAATTATCCCAATTACTTCAATTATTAGACAAATTAAGGTAATGAATGGATCAAAATACCTCAATGGATTACACACACAACCAAACACAATCCACACGCAGCCACCCAAAGAATGGGCAAGACAATGGCCCAGACCTACAACCGACCCAGAGTTGTGATGGGAAAAGACTTTGTCGTAGGGGCCTAATCGATTAGCAAATCATCACACGATCCCTATGGCACCCATTTTCCGGGACACGTGACCCCAAAACCTACTTGGTCGCTCCCAGATCGGTGTCCTTGACGGTGATGTCCTCTTTGGTGGACCAGAAGCGCAGTTCGCTCAGCAATGTTAACATTTTCCGAGGCGTAAACAGAGCCCACTCGAAGCAACATTGGAAACTGGAAATTTGGTGCTGGATCGGTGTTGCGCAAAAAGAAAATTCAACAATTCACCAGGATGCCCCGCACTAATCACTCGCAAAACAACGCCACTCGGTTCCGGAACGCACGGATTCGATCGAACGGTTCTCGCAAACTACATCCCGACCAGGAAACATGCCACAATTTGGAAAAACGATTCGCGCGACGATCCGAACAGCAGCCTACTACCTGTTGATTTAAGGAGCCATCTTTACTTTTCTCCGTCTTTTCTTTGCGCTCTCCCACAAAGTCGGTGCGCGAAGGCTTAAAGCGAGCCGAGCATGACTTTACTCATTTCAAGTTTGAGTCGGTTTCAGGCCAACCCAAACCAAATTTGCCACAACATGAACCTGAAAAAGATGTCTGGGTTGAGCCAGGTATGTAAGTACGGAGTTTATCTTTAAAGTAAAGTCGTGGGGAGAGAATCTTTGTGTATTGAAAAAACAAAAACGTTGGCTGTCAATTGCTTTAAGCGTAATACGTAGACTTGCAACCGAACGAGAGACTTAAAGAATGAGTGAAATGGAAGATTTGATCAACAGGGTGATGTTCAAAGATCGTGTTCGAAGTTTGCTTTCGAGGCCTCTTTTCCATGTGGTCTTATATGGATGGAGCCCCAGGCGTTTTCCAGTTTCGTCGCTGCTGCTTGCGTTGAAGTCTCTCAAATGTTTTGATGTTCCTCGGAATTTTAGGAAGCTTTGATCACTTTTTTTTTCAAAATATGGATTATCATAAAAACAACAAAGTTCATTTGAAATTTTTAACGAGTCATTAGATTTTAAATTCATTTAGCTCTTGTCTATACACATAAAAATTAATGTTTGTCTGTCTGTTTATTCCCTATAGACTCGAAAACTAAAGCTTAGTTCTTTTAGAAATGGGACAGTTACGAATGCGTGTATCTCTAATACTATTCGTTTGATCTAAATACTTTCTATGAAGAAAATGAAGGTAATCTTATGATAATTCATGAAAAAAAAATGGAAAAAAAATATTTATCGTTTTTTGTAAGAAAAAAATCTACTTTATTCTTGGTACCTCCCATCGGCCGGCGCACACTTTTTTCATTCATGATATTGATCAGTTTTTCCAACTTATACTTCATCTAATCTGAATTTTAGATTGCTACATTCACCTCTTTCAATTTCTAAAACTTTTCGGTTCAATACTTCTCTTTTAAAAGAACCTGAGGGCAATTTAGTAGATACATCTGTTTCAAAATTAACAAAACTTGATTATTTTTGAGCCACTTTAAAGCGTTTTTAATGCAAATTCTGTTGGCAAAATCTGACAATAACGAAGTGAAACCATCATAAGATTGAACTTAAAGTATAATCGGTTAGTATAGATCGGAGGTTGCGAAGTGTACATACAAGATTACTCTTTTAAGGATTTAAAAAAACAGCGAAAACCAAAATTTTCGTTTTGAAAATTGTGGTTTTTTTTTCCACAGGAGCAGAATTTTGGCAAATCATTTTATTTTATACAAAACAACTGGATTTTTTTTTTTTATTATCTGACAATTTGCGCCGGGGGTCTTCAGATTTTCTCCAAAATTGAAATTTTGGTTCATTTTTGCGACTTAAAAACACATGTATTTTTTCAGATTTCTAACATTTTTATTTTTTGAGTTAGCTTCGGTTAGATTTTTTCGTAAATAAAAAATAACCATTTTTCAAAGCTACATAACTCTGTTGTTTCTCAACGGAAATTATAAAATAGCACATCAAAATGCATTGAAATTTTATCAGCTTTCCAAATAGAATAGTTGAAAAAAATTAAATAATGACCTTCAACATGAAAAGTTGTAAATAAACTTTAAATGGCGTCTAAAAGTACCGTCTGCACCACCGAATATTTTGCAAAAAATACCATTGTATAGCTCGATTCATGATGACACTTTCATCTGAAGACACCAAAGTGGGCCATTAACACCTTGAAGAGTTATGAAAGAAATAATGACAATAAATCTCTTTTTTTGCATCGAAAACAAACAATGGTGGAACAACTGCACTCACATATGGAGATAGCAAGCACTTCTAACAACATGGAAACAAAAGAACTTACCAAAGCAGGTAAAAAACACTACTTTTTCGTGCTTTGTTGTGTGTTTACAGCAAAACTGACTTTAAATTTTAACTAAAATTCTGAGTATCGTATTGTTTAAGTGATATAACTAATAATGGGAATGTTGCTTTACAACCTGGTCATATACTATGTAACTTATTAATTTTTCGAGCAAAGATCATTGTGAAGCTTAATCAATGCCAATAGTAGAAGGTCCAGTCCCTGTGTTAGGGATCATAAAAATGTGATTAAAAAAATGAAATATAGACGTGCTTTACATAGTGTTTATATCGGGAGCTAAGCACTGGACACCAAAATCCTTTCCCTTTGATCAAAAAAGTATGAGAAAGTGGCACAAATGTTGTAGAAATAATCAAAGAGCTCAGTATAGCCAGCCCAGGCTGTAAAATGATGAAAATATGATACTTTTACCGTATTCGTTTTCTACATTCGCCCAGTTTTAAGGTTTACCATACTAAAACGAACATAATTCGTCGTCAGTGTTTTGCTACCTCGATCGCTCACACAAGAATCTTCAGTGTTCCACCGTCCATTTTAAATCAAATCTGGGGAATTACGGATGCAAAACTTAGCGCATAAACTTCTAAAAATGACAGTAAAATGTGCATAACTTGTTGTGACCTGGTGCAAAACTGGGTATAAACGCATACGTTAATAGATTTTTGGATATAACATGAAGTCAGTTGAGCTGCAACAATCTACCGCCCCTTCTTTCATAACAGTCCCATATACAAAAATAAGCAAGCGAGACAATCAGCTTTTTCAGCATAAACGAAAATCGTTTCTAGGTTGTCATAATAAATCGTTAGGCCTGAAATTTTCGAAATTGGGTTATTGGTAAGGTCGAGAGCACCATTTTTATTCATTATGGGACTGTTAATCGACCATATTTGAAACCTTTTTCGAATCTACTAGCATAACAGTCCCATACAAAATATATTTTTATCACCAAGCTACTTTCTAAGACTTAAATTTGATCATTTTTGAACTTCTAAATGCAATTGTCATAAAAAGAAACATACTTTTGCAAAAAAATATCATGAATTCCACATTGTAAGTTGAATATTTTTACGATTTTTGATTGCATCCAATAGTTTTTCGCTCAGGAAGTCATTCCTAAGAAAGTCAGACCTGCCTTCGAAAACTAGTGTGCATCATTCGACATCAAGTGAGTTGAAAAATGTTTAAATGATTCAAAGCAATAAACCAAAGACTATTTCGCCGAAAGAAACATTGAAAAGTAACCAAATCCGTGGTATTTCACATATGGGACTGTTATTCAGGTATATTTCATATAGGACAGCCACGAATTGTTATTTTTTTTTCGAAATTTCTAGAACAAAACCTCTTTTTTTAGTCTTTTATGTTGAAGCCTTATGTTGACCTAAAATGACGAAAATTCATATGGGACTGTTATGCGTGTAGGGGCAGTCTGAAAATGACGAAAACATAGTGTTTTTTACCTGCTTTGGTAAGTTTTTTTGTTTCCATGTTGTTAGAAGTGCTTGCTATCTCCATATGTGAGTGCAGTTGTTCCACCATTGTTTGTTTTCGATGCAAAAAAAGAGATTTATTGTCATTATTTCTTTCATAACTCTTCAAGGTGTTAATGGCCCACTTTGGTGTCTTCAGATGAAAGTTGCATCATGAATCGAGCTATACAATGGTATTTTTTGCAAAATATTCGGTGGTGCAGACGGTACTTTTAGACGCCATTTAAAGTTTATTTACAACTTTTCATGTTGAAGGTCATTATTTAATTTTTTTCAACTATTCTATTTGGAAAGCTGATAAAATTTCAATGCATTTTGATGTGCTATTTTATAATTTCCGTTGAGAAACAACAGAGTTATGTAGCTTTGAAAAATGGTTATTTTTTATTTACAAAAAAATCTAACCGAAGCTAACTCAAAAAATAAAAATGTTAGAAATCTGAAAAAATACATGTGTTTTTAAGTCGCAAAAATGAACCAAAATTTCAATTTTGGGGAAAATCTGAAGACCCCCGGCGCAAACCCGTCAGATAATAAAAAAAAATCCCCAACTAACAAAAACATTCTTTGATATGCTCGGAACCTTGCCACGAGCAGACATGGTATAGGATTCAAAAGCTGGATTGGTTAGAAATAGGGTTTTTCATAAGTTTTGTCGTTCGTCTAAAATCATCTGTCTCATAGCCTTAGCACAGACAAACAGACAGGACACTCCGAAGAAAACTTGCATGATTTTTCGCAAAGCTATTACACTGCCATCTAGCGTCGACATTGCCTACCAACCAAATTGGTTTTTATAAAAATGATCAAGGATGCCCATGATATTGTGATGCATCCGAAAAACGTAAATAAACAAATCATGAACTTTGCTGAACTTTTCGCTTCAATTTTCAATTTCTAACTGAAGAATATTAAGTTTGGAATGTAAACTAAATATCAAGATTATCTGAGGAACAGACTAATGCTTTCCGTTTCCAGACTAAGTGCGAAATGATTGTTATATATATTCACAACATGACGATAGAGACGTAGTTTAAGGAGATTTAGTAAAACGTGAAAAAGCTGCAAACCGGAGAAAAAACATAAAATCCGACAAACCGGGAAACAGGAAAAAAACAGGATTCTGAAATCGTGTTAGGTTTCAAATTTTGTATTTGCGAGAGTTCATTACAAGTTTATTTCAATGTATTATTCTTATTACATGGCAAGATATTTTGAAATTTTCGTGAAAATTCGCCGACCAAACCATTTGCTCATTTTGGAACATTTACTGGGCAATTGCCGATAGTCTCATTTCCAAATACATCATCCATTGACAATTGACGGAATACACGGTTGAATTATCGTCTCGCCACTCATTGATTTTTGATAATCAATAAATTACAAATTACTCAAAAGCTCTTTTAAGGGCAGAAATTCGATGAAGAATAGTAAAATTCACACCAACCAGCACAGTGTTATTTATGTAATGTTTAAGCATATCCCATGAAAAGTTGCACTGAAGCCCAGAACTTTTGACAATATAGAAATATAGGTATAGAAAAACTGTGTTCTTCTGATGCTGAAGCTGGCGGCTGGATTTTACTGGGTCAAAACATATCGGTTGAATCTGATCTAAAGGTTTCTCGAAGTCATACAAAGAATTTATTCACGTGGCAGGAGGAGGACGAAAGCATCTGTTTCCATATGACGGCAGTTTGGTTGGAATAATATGTCCTTGTTATCAACTAGTAATTTTTGAGAATTTATTGGAAATCAACACTGCATCTTCATTTCATGTACACCCAAAATTCAGCCTCTGTGCCAATGGCGTGTAGTCAATTACATAGCATCATTGGTACAAGAAGATAACGCGACCGGTGCTGATTCGATTTGCTCCCACCGGCATTAATCTCCCAAGTTAACCGAATTGCGTATGTCTGAAAGAAACAAAATAAAAACGCTTTCACGTCCCTCCCTATCGCATCACAAGACGAAGAAGGATGGAAATAAATACCGGCCAACACCAGGCAGCCGGCGAACCGAGCACTGTGCGTGTGAATGTAGCAAAAGCAACAACAAAAACATCCTTCTAATTCAATCCCTTCAACTCACCGGCAAACATCCACGGCCAAGCTGTGCGTGTGTATGCAGTAAAAGCAACAAAAAAAAAACATTGCTTCAATTCAATCCATGGGCAAACAACCACGGCTAAGCTGTGCGTGTGTATGTAGTAAAAGCAACAACAAAAACATTGCTTCAATTTACCGGCAAACAACTACCGGCCAAGCTGCCCGGCTTTGGCAGCTGTGTATATGTAGCGTGTGTTTGTAATAGCAGGCAGTAAACAAAGCACAGTTCTCATTCAATGGGTTTCCCGTTCCTTCACTCCCGTTCCCTTTTCCGTTACCATCGCAAGACAAAGGACTACCTTGAAAGGCGGCCAAACGCCGGGAAGCCGCTGTCGTGCGTTTCTTTTGTGATTGATCGGTGGCAGAATGCCTATGACAAATATCCCTCTTCCTGCATGAAGCTCAAACAGTATACTGGTTAAGATGTCGGTCTGGCAAGACGATATGGTTGGTGATTTGAGTTCGATTCTCCCTACGGGGTTTATATTTTTATTTTCTTGTTTCTGGGATGAATTATCCAATAGGAACGAAATCCCATAAAATGTTTTTCTTGTTTCGCTTGAATGTAGTGGTCATGCATCATTTTAGTTGGGAGCCGAGTCCTTATACCAGTTACGGTTTTTCAAACATACCGTCTTCGGCACAGTGCACATTTCAGGGCATTATCGGCACAGAGATTTGCTAAATAGGCATTGGATTTTTGCAACCTCTTCTATGGGTGTACAAATAGGTGGGCACTTTGGTTGGAATCGTTTTGGGCTCAGGTTATTTGGGGAGATATTTTAAGGTTTCTTTTTCTTCTAATGGAATGGCAGAACACGGCATATTAAATCTCCAGATTGTTCCTGATAAAATATCAAAACTCATCAAAATCTTATCAATGAATTAATCGATTATCCTACTTACGTTTTGTGGCCAGAGAATCATGCAGGATCGAGCTTTATCTAAAACTCCAAATCACGCTCTTTTCGAATGGATTTATTGTGTAATACAGTTTTTTGTTGTCACGGAAGAATAAACAAAAACAACCGGCTACCATGATGAAAATTTAATACTTTTAAAGAGGTAAACTAGCGGTATCTGGTGTCGACATTGCCTAGCTCTCTGGCTAGGGATTTTCAGTTTTGCGAAGAATGAAAATGGAGTGTCCTGTCTGTTTGTCTGTGGCCTTAGTATCGGCTATACAGCTTACGAGCTCTGGAACTAGCAAAAAATTGCTGTTTGAGGTTGGGTTTGAATGACTCATTACTAGGCAACACTTTCAGTTATCCGAGAAATTTTTTTTTGACATCCCAGCGAACCACCCTTAGTTTTTGGAATTTGGAATAAACAAATTAAAAAAGCTGGTATGAGACTTGACTTCCCAGATGACCTTTAACCGTAGCTACCGATCATGTGCTTCACTCCAATGCTTGATTTGATCTTTGTGGACATTTTTGACAGTGTTTACATACTTTTCCACCACTCATACACAATAACTCTTTGAATAGTCAACGGTTTTGTAACCTATCAATTTGATAATGATGGATTTTGAGGGAAACTGTGCAAATGATTTTTTTTCATTTTCTCTTGCATCGTAAAAATATCAAAAACGCGTAAATTTAAAATTTTGAAAAAAAAATGGGTCAGATAGTTTTTTTCACAGGCAGCAAAATGCTGTCAACATTTTGAATGTACGATTACTAGTAAACGAGGTATTAGCAAATGAAAGTGTCCCATTTCTAAAAGAACTAAGCTTTACTGAACCGATCAATGTGAAATTTGGTTTGTGAGAGTTGTTGGGGTCGGATATGGTTTCTAAAATACTTTCAAACCGCTCCGACGTAGATGAGGGAGAGCTCCCATACAAAGTTTATAAAATATGACACAATTCGAACAGTTTTCGGAAATTACTGAGACGATCAACACGGAATTTGATGTGTAGCTGTTTTTAAGACCGGGAATACTTTCTATAATATTTAAAAATCTCTACTGATCCAATAAAAGGGGGCTCCCATACAGAATAATCTAAAATTAGACACGATTTAAACAATTTTCGGAAACTACAGAACCTATGAACGTGAAATTTGGTGTATAGCCGTTTTTAAGACCGGGAATGGTTTTTATAATACTTCCAAACCCCACCGAAACCAAAAAAGAGGGGCTCCCACACAAAATTAACAAAAGATTGACAAAATTTCAATAATCTTCGAAAGATTATTGTCTAAAATTTATGAACCTAAGTGTTTTGACATAATGAGATGATTTATTGAATTGACAAATAAGTTTTAACAAAATTAGATGAGATTATTGAGAGACGCTTCCGCTTTAAATGAATGAAGGCTCTCATATTTAATAAATGTAGCATACATATAATTAACAAATTCAATGAAACATTGGAAAACACTCAGATGTTTTTATACAGTTCAGCACATTTTTTAATTGTGTACAAATTAGCCTGTATCGAAATACTCCTCCCACTTCAAGAAGGGGCGTTTTTTAAATTTAAAGGGATTATTTATTTCATTGAAGGTCCCTTCTATTTTTTTCTAAAGGGTTCCTTCAACTTTCAATTTACGTTCAGACTCAAGACGATCCAGAAGCTCAGATGCCATGATTTTTTTTTTTTTGCTTTTGATTAATGGTAAAATATAATGAAAAAATAAGTTTATTTTAACTATACAAATTTCAACTAATTAATTTTTTTTCCTTGGAAGGGGTAGCAAAGCACACCGGGCCAGCTAGTGTTACATAAAAAATGACGAATTTAAAGTGGATTTCCTGTAATTTATTTGCGATTGCTTTTTTTGCGATTCTCAAGTAGGCTGTGGAAAAATTGGAAATTTAAAAACAAGTATGAAAATTTTGAAGTTTTATGAATATTACGGTATTTCAGGAGATCTAAGGTAGCCTTGGTTGAGTGCGGTCGTGTTTTTCTCGCCCGTGCAGTTTTTTTGCGTTTAAATTCTCGGGAAAAATGAAAATTCATATTGATAATTTCTCATTGTAGTGAAGTCCGGTGTGTTCGAAATTTATTCTGTGATGTATTTCGTATGATTGCTTAAACATTTTTTCCTGAATTGAATTCCGAACCGTCGTCTGCCGATGGTAATGACAGCTAAAAGTCGTGCCATTATGGATTTGAACAAGACCGCAAGTGTCAATTAGTTCTCTTATATTCCATGGTTATCAACACAGTGTGGATGATTTCGCATCGTAGCATCTCTGATTACATACAAAAATTGGTGAGCTCTTTCCATTTTTATTTGTATTTTTGTGTTTTTTATTTTTGTTTTTCTCATTCCTAAAAACATGAATAACCCAGGCGCGGTCCTATGGGGGGGGTGATCGGGGTGATCACCCCCCCCCAAGCGACAAAAAACCGTTATAAAATACTCGCAAACGTTGGAATTTCTATAAAAACTTCGAACTTTTCCTAGTGGGTGTTCTTTTGAATTTTCAAAATTTTCCACTCCGTGGGGGTGATTGTTAAAATAAAAGAATTTAATAATTTCTTAAATTCTTAAAATTGGGTCAGCCAAACTAAAACAGCTGTAACTTGCAATTCCCTAGAACGATTTTCACCAAATTACTTTTGTTGAGGTACTTACAGTGTTTAATTTAATTTGCTGACCATATATGCTTCTTTTATACATTTTTTATACATTCATATCTATTCAATTTTCTAAAAACATCAAAAATTCTACTTCTAAAATTTGAGGTGATAAACAAAATCTGATTAAAAATTGAGTTCAAGAATAAACCTCCAAAAACAGTTTTTCAAACATAGGCTCCGAAAATATGCCTTTGTATCAATTTTTCCCAGATGAGATTAAACCAGTGATAATAATATCCCGTCATCACTCGACTGTTTTCTCGGGAACAAGGTAATCGCTCAAGACATTTTTCTAATTTTTGACCAACACGGCTGGAGTTCCAAATTCACACCAATTATATCGCCGATACTGCAGCTCATCAACACAATCATGATTAAAATTTTGAGCAGGAGTTATTATTAAGCTAATTTAAGTTGCAAATCCACGCTGAATCTGCGCTCCAATCTGAAAATTCCGTTATTTCAATTGCAATTGATTAGGACTTTTCCTTGGAAAACAGTTTAAGCTTTAAGAAATGAACCCTTTATTATTTTTTTTATTTTAAATTGTACAATAAGTTTGAAATTATTGAGTACATAATAATATACATATTGAGTGTACGAAGCAAAAATACGATTTTTCACTTTTTTACTAAATTATTCGTTTCAAATTTGTAACAATTTCTTTTGATTCAGTGCCAATAAATTTTAAAATCCATGAGAGCTTGAAATTTAAGAGAAAACAAATAAAAATGAAGCACCGAAAGCTGCATACCTAAGAATTTAATTTTAATGATTTTGGTTTAGAATTAAATTTATATTTAGAAATTGAAGAATCGAAACAAGAGTTTATATTAATTCGTTTTTTCGATTCAAGATTTAGCAACATATTTTTAAAAAAATAAAATATTCAGTTCTAAATTCATAGCAATTGTTAACACTTTCTCAAATAAATGTTTGGATTTTCAGAGGTATTGTTGCTAAACGAGAATCACTAAAATATTGGTGAGAGTTTTGCGGTGATATATAGATACTCAAGAAAAATATTTTAAATAAATTGAGAATTTTTTCATATTTTCTTCTATAAAAATGTGTGTATTTTTTCATTTGTAAAATTACATTTATATCGGAAGGTTCTTTAAAGAGTTCTTAAATTGATAATTTTTTAAACTGCTGAATATACAAATGACGAAAATGATCTTTTCTTTTATCAACAGTTGTTCGCAGTGAATGTTAGAGATTCGCAGATTGTTTTTCAAAGGGATGCATAAGTTGTTTAAAGGATATCAAAACATGTTTGTAGAGAAAGTTTTTTAAATTTCTCTAATTTCAAATTTAATACAAAACTCAAATTTAGTTCAATGAAATTTGAAGGGAAGAGGAGAAGTAGTGTGCATCATGGTCGTGTAATATTGTTTTTTTAAAGAAGTGTATCTTATCAAGTTCATCCAACTTTGATGATTAATCATTTAGATAAAAAAATATGATATGAAATTTTTTTTCAAAAACGCATTTTCAGGCACAAGGCCACAGAATCAACATTTGTTTAGATAAAAAGAATGTAAGAGCAAGTTTTGATTTTTGTTGGTGTCTGAAATTATTTTCAAATAGGTTAAAAATTATTTAAGTAAATTCTGCACTTTTCTGAAAAAAAAAAAACTTTTAAACATTACAATTAAAATTCAAAATATGGGTTAATACCTTATTTCTTTCCCCCAGAAAGCAAGTAATTTTGACTTCTGTGAAAAAAAAATTGAATGTTCTTAATTGTGTAAAATAAAAGACTTTTAACGAATGTTTAAAGAATCGTTTTAAGCCTGAAGCATTTTTTTTAAATGATATAAAATCTTTGTTTTTAAAAACTTTCTTTAGTTATGTCAGAAATACTTTTCTTTCCGAATTATTAAAAACTGTAGATTTTTCAGAATCAGTTTTTATTCATGTTAACTTGTAAGTTCAACAATTATCGAATAATTGACTTCACTCAAAACTGTTTCATTTAAAAAAAATTTAAACTCCATATCACCAAAACAAGAGGAGATAAACAAAATCTAGTTGAAGATTCGAGTTCATCGCACCAAAATCTACTTAATCAATCATTAAAACATAAACACCAAAATGCATTCTCTTGAATTATTTTGGTAAGACGTTTTTATTAGAAAAAAATCAAAAATTTTCAAATGTTAAAAACTAATCTCTTTTATCTTCATATTTATGAAGAGTTTAATCACCGTGACTTAAAAAAATTAAAAGAACATAACTAACAACATTTTAAAATTATGAAAATTGTTGGCAAATAGGAAGTTAGAAGAAATGTATGGATGTTGAAAATGAGAGATTAGAATTTTATAAAAAGCATTTTAATCACATGTCATCCATATTTTCCTCATGGATCCAAAAAATAAACAAATAAATTAATATGTAAAAATTAACGTTATTATCAATTACTCTGACCTGATCTGATTTTTTGTTAGAATTCAAGTTTAATTTTTTATCAAATCTGGTGTTATATTTGATGTATTTTTCTTCTGGTTCAAATTATGGCTTCATTCCAAATTTAAATTCGCATTCCGTTTCTGATGTTTTGAAAATACTTGATTTTTTTTAATACAAAATAAGAACCAACATTTCGAATAATATATTAATGACTAACCAGAAATAAAATTGATTTGAAATTTTGATTGCGATTTATTTTTGAAATTTGAAATTCAAAACCCCCAACCCATGGACGTGTCCTTTGCAGGGGTCTGGTGTGCAGCAAATATTTAAGTCTCATTTGAAACTGTAAACTCAACCACCCCCCTTCCCTCTCCCCCACTCGCTCTCTCCAAATGAACTTTTTTTCGCCGTGTATTTAGATACGTTATTGACTGATTTTTGAAAATTTGGAAAATCACCCCCCCCCCCCAAGAGCCAGCTCTAGGACCGCCCCTGGAATAACCCTTCCCCTTCATTCAGGATTTCCTAAAAACATGAATAACCCTTCCCCTTCCTGTCTGAAACAGCACCTTTATCTGTAGGGTCGCATGAGTTCTCTTGCACCTGAAAAGTTTATTTAGCTGTCCAGACTATCCGTATATGATTACATTGACTTGCCACGATGTATCTGCAATGCATGTTCTAGGTATCAGATGCTGTGTTGAAAAGAAAAATGAAGAACGTAAGTTTTTCAGTTTCCAGGATGCATATCAGTTTTGGCCATTTTAGTGTCAGTTGAAGAATAATTTAATTACGATTGCATTTTTCGCATGCATATGTAATATTAACTATCCACTCCAATTTTTTCTGTGTACATATATTTTAAAATCCTTAATCCGAGCTGCAAATTATCAGTGTCAGACAGCCTATATCAGCCGACTTTGCTACTGCTTAGCATGTCTATTTCACGCGATACTGATTTTTGGTCAGCGACACATAAGCTTACAATGCCATGACTAAGTTGAATGAATGACATAATGCTTGCTGTGAATTTTTACTTCTTACGGTCAACAACAACATTTTTTCAACTTTTGCGCAACCTATAACGTAAAATCTATTCCCAACACAATCAAAAAATGAAATACAAAGACGATCGTATGTGTGATGTGAGTGGAGTGCAAAAATGTCATTCAATATTAACATTGCTGCCTGACTGACATTGTATTAACTTGGTTATTCAATTGGTAGACGACTTTGATATTCTTTCGATAACATTGACTATTAGATGTTGGTCAGGATGGAACGATATTGACTGAAATTTAGCAACCTTGTCTTTAATAATTTATTATTCATTTTTATGGAGGTTTTGCTTCTAAATTATTCTATCTAAATTATTATTAATTTTACTTTTAATCTTATACCTAATAGTATGCTTGGATCAAATTAAACGTTGTTACGTAACTCAAATATGATGTTCACTAGGCTACGTTCATTTATTTTAACGATGTTCAAAGTTGAAAATTAAAAAAAAATAAAAAATATGCTTCGAAGAAACAAAAAAAAAGGTGTTAAGTAGAATTTAGATCTCCTCAAAAAAAACATATCTAACGTTTCACTGAGATCCTATATGTGTGTGTTCGTTTTTCAAAACCGGTATATCAGGAAAAAAATCCACTAAGGGCACACACTGTTTTAAGAAATGTATCGAAAAGTTATACTTTTCCACATTTTTTTTGGTAGGAAAAGCAGGCATTTTCAAAACCAAATTTCGAATCGAAATCAAATATTTTAGTGCAGAGTTCTTTAATACATTTTTAAACGCTTTAACACTTTGCTTACGAACATTTTAGTATCTTTATTAATTGCGTCGATATGACGCACGAACATAGTCGTGCATTTTGAGAAGCAATTATGTTGAAAAAGAACAATTGAAATGTATGTGAAAAAGATAAGGCCGCGAGAACGGGGGGGAGGGGGTTTAGGGATTTTAACCCCCCCATGGAGATTTTTTCAGATCAAGTAATGAATTTACCGTAGTACAAAATAAGCATTAACCAACGTGTCCGAAAATTTGCTTGCCTCCGGCTGAATTACTTTTGGCCTAACTCATTTTTAGTTGTAAATTTCGATTTATTAATCAATAAAACTTCCGTATTGAAACTCAACTCTTGACACACAAAAACACTACCTCGTCTTTAAAATGAGTTTTTATTAAGAAGTTTAAGAAGTTTTATCAACAAGTTAGTTTCCATGTGACAGGTGCTTATTACTAAAATAAGCAAAAAAAATTAAACCTACTTCTATTTAAATGCTCAAGTCCACATTCCAAGGAGGTTTGATAAATTACGCAAAGCCACATTTTTCCGAGGTGCAAATAATTTAAAAGGTTCTTTTGACTTCTCTGGATGCCCTGAATCCAAATATGCAAAGCTTTTTACTATAAGCTTTTTTTAAAAAACTTTAAAAAAATAAGTTAAAATCATTTCAGAACTTTCTGATGTTTTTGAAAAAACATTAAAGCATTAAAAAAAATTAAAAATATAGGTTTTAAATCAGTTTTCATCCTTCCCTAAGACCGCGAGTTATTTGCAAAAGAAAAGAGAAAGAAGTTTTCTTTTGTTTGATTTTTCCTTTCATGAATCATACAAAAATTTTAGAGAATGTTTATGAAAGTCTTAGACCAAATTGAATTTTAAATATTTTTTTAATACAAACATAATATTGTTTTGAAAACTTCAACAAATTTGTTAAATAAAATTAAGGATTTTTTTTTTAACTTTTTTCAATAAGATCAGGAGTACTTTCCAAATTAAAAAAAAACTGGAGAATTTCAGTTTTTTAGGTCATTTATCATCATCATCATCAAAATATTATTTCTAAATTTAATGAAGTATCATTAACAAATTCATTTTTGAAATTATAAACGACGACGACGAAAGATTGGAGTTCAGGATGCCAGAATCTACTAAATCAATCATTAAAAAATAAGCACTAAAATACTGTTCCCTTGAGTTATTAATTGAATTCTATAAATTTGTTTTTAAAAAGTTCGACGTTTTTATTGAAAAACAATGTGTTCTAATATGTTGAAAAACTTATCTTTTTCACCTTAATATTTTGTTTGGATTTTTGAATAAATTTATCAGGATTTATAGTCAAACTTTTTGATATTCCAGGACCTAATATTTCTACTGACAGCAAAAAAATATTCAGCGCTTAAAATTGTGAAATGTAAAACCTGCGCTTGATAATTTTATTGAATATTTATGTTTTTCCTTTTATTTTTTAATATATTGAATTTAATTATCAATTACCTATATGTTTTGAAAAAAAAAATCGTTATGTTCAACATGAAAATTTCTAATCAGGAGTTCACATTTCTAATAATGAATTATTTTTTTTCAAATTCCAGATACCTATAACACAAAACTTTTAAATCAACCCTTTTTTGTAAATTCTGAAAAAAAATGAATAAATAAGATTAGAAAATTAAAGTTATAAGAAATTTAAAAATTGATTAGTTTCGAATGAAATTGATCAAAGTGTCTGGTAAACTAATGAACTTACATGAAAACTTGAAGCTGATTTTGGATAAATTCATTATCCTTTATTGAATCTATAGGTTATGTTCGGCTTTCGGTCTTTCGGTCAAGATTTACAACACTTTTTATGTGCTCTTCATCCAACGTTTCGAATTAATATTTATTCTTTTTCAAGGAACTAAAATAAAACATAAAGCATAAAACATATTTCTTATGGAACCAAAAAATGTTCACTTACTCGAACATTCGTGCTATAGTCCGAAACAGATGCGCTCCTAAAGCGTTCATCAATCGTCGGTTTCTGGCTATAAAATTTTAAATTTGAAATGGTTCAGCTCAAAAGTGAGGAGGATAGCGTGTAACTTACGTGCCCGGTACTATAATTTGGCCTGGGCGGCGGCGCCTAATCCGTATTCCGAATGACGTCCCGAAGCAACACTTTATCCACTCGACTCACAGTTTATTATTGTTGTTTGGGTTTCTTCTTCATAGCCAGAAACCGGCGCCGATGAGTGCTTGTGAGCAGTCCGAGAGAGTGTGTGGAACACTCCGCCGTAGCTTTGAATATAGCACATTTCGAGTACCTCTAGATGCCGGCGGTGCTTGTTGGAGCTATCGAGAACGGTGGCTTTGTCGAAGTCGAACATGTGTCCCTGGTTGAAGCAATGTTCAACAACGGCCGATTGTCGTAGCTCTCTGATGGCTGGGTCTGATGCTGTGGACCCTGAGGCGATGATTCGGTTCAATTTGGTGACGTCGCATTTATGCTTGGACATTCTAGTACGAAGTTTGTAGCTAGTTTGCCCAACATAAACTTTTGAGCATGTCTCGTTACGTGAATCAAGGATTTTATTTTGGCTAGATTATTCTTATTTCAGGGATACAATGCTTTAGAAAATATAAATTGTTCTATTTAAAACATCATCCATGAAAGTTTTGAGTATTTTATATGAAAAATGTTAACTCATTTAACAACTTTGTTGAAGACTGCGAAAAATTTGACTCATGCTTTATGAAAAATCCAAAATTCTTCTTACAAGTTTGTCGAAATTCCCAATTTTGGCAGACTTGGGGAAAATTTACAAAAATAAAACTTTTATAACTTTTTTCAGTCATAATTACTCGCGGTCGTTTGGAAAGTTTACATTGAGTCATAAATTTATTTTTTCTTAGAAGTGTAAAAATTGTAAAAAAAAATATTCAATGAATTTTACATATTTTCATAAGATATCTCTAAAACAAATGCTGATAGATGGAAACTCAGCTCTCCAAAACTAGTAACACTAAAATTATATTTCACGTTTAAAAATTACACATTAAATCTAATTTTTGAATTTAAACTTACAATTGACTGGCCATCGTCTAAGCTATTTTGGTTTTGGACAGTTTGTTTTGTTTTGCGTTTACATTTGTTTGTCAGTGTCTGTGTTAACTTGGATATTATTGGGTCATAAGCGGTCTTAAAATTTTAGAATCTCTCTGCCTATTAACCAAGGAATATTCAAATAAGGTAGTGTCGAGAGCCACTACCTGGATTTTTTTTGTGACGTCACAAAAACGAATGTATTGAAAATTTATATGCGAATGGCTGAAATTTCAAAGAAAAACATATTTTAGAACGAAAATGGATTCTAATTACATTTTGATTGTGTTGTAAGACCTCTAATTCACTATGTTATGAAATTTTCTGGTCCTTTGAAGATTGCATTATGTTTTTTTCTCATTTTAATAATGAACGCAATGTCATCTTGAAGCTAAAACGTTCAAAAACGAAGATAAAATCTACTTTTAAAAGGTCTAACTGGTAGTTATTGAGTGTTCAACTGATTGTCATGATTTTTATCCAATCGGTTTACCATATTCAATTCTTATGTAGAACAATTAACATCAACTGATTATTGTTAACTCAAATTACTAAAATGCGAATAAATAATTGTGGTTTTATATAAAAGTTTGTTTTTTGATAACTTTTTTGTAAAAAGAATCTTAAACTTCACTGACTTGATCATTTTCAAGTTCTGCAAATTTGAGTAAGGAAAATCCACTATTTTTTCGAACTTCGATGGTCTATTTCATACAAAAATTACTCGAAAATCCATCTTTTTTCGTACCAATC
Organism: Uranotaenia lowii; assembly: GCF_029784155.1. Classification (NCBI taxonomy): domain Eukaryota; kingdom Metazoa; phylum Arthropoda; class Insecta; order Diptera; family Culicidae; genus Uranotaenia; species Uranotaenia lowii. The sequence goes on from NC_073693.1 coordinate 244,179,866, forward strand.
TTGAAGCGCAAGAATCCTTCTAGAATAACAGGTATTAAAAGTGGAACATTTCCAGCAAATTCTTCAAATTATCAACGAAAAAGGCAAATTTCCTAGTAAATTAACAGATTTTTCGTGATTGTGACGTCGCAGTGTGTACTAATACTAAAGCAGGGCTGCCTCGACACTACCTTCTTTAAATATTCCTTGCCAATTAACGACATTATCGTCTCCTCTCAACTTAATATAGAACGTTTCGGCAGTTATCCTAGCCGAAAAATGAATAGCATATCAACGGAATGGTTCCCCAAAGATGAGAAAGGTAGATATTTAGATTTCAGCTCCGTTAGTCCTTTTTCACGTAAGAAAAATACTGTAGTCGCACTGGTGGACAGAGCAATTAGGCTCACCCACACAAAATATAGGGAAAAAACACTAAAGACAGTTAAAAACATATTAAAAATCAATAACTACCCTTCACATCTTGTAACAAATGTAATCAAAAAACGAACACACAAAATATACAACAGTTTAGCCGTTTCCAGTAGAAGTAAGTCTAATTTTGTAACCATCCCGCACTGCGCCGGTTTGAGTGAAAAGTTATTCAGATATTTGAAACAATATGAAATCAATGTCGCCTTTCAACCTATACATAAAGTAAAAAACATGATTTTCACAAAAACCAAGGACAAAATGCCGAATAACAAGAACGTTAATGTTGTGTATGAAATAAAGTGTGGAGGATGTAAGAAATCGTATATAGGAGAAACAAGCCAATTTTTAGAAAAACGATTAAAACAACATAAAACAACTGTATCCACAAAACAAATAAGCACAGGTCTAGCTCAGCACTGCCTAGAAACTGGCCACATTTTCGATTTTGAAAATACAAAAATATTAGAGAGAGTTACTGGATACAACGCTAGGATAACTGCCGAAACGTTCTATATTAAGTTGAGATGAGACGATAATGTCGTTAATAGGCAGAGAGATTCCATAAATTTTAAGACCGCTTATGACCCAATAATATCCAAGTTAACACAGACACTGACAAACAAATGTAAACGCAAAACAAAACAAACTGTCCAAAACCAAAATAGCTTAGACGATGGCCAGTCAATTGTAAGTTTAAATTAAAATTTAGATTTAATGTGTAATTTTTAAACGTGAAATATAATTTTAGTGTCCACTGAAGAGGAGCAAATGCCATAGTAGCTCGAAACGTATGGACAACTGGTAATTTGTTTTGATTATTTTAAAACTCACCGAAAAAGGTCGATAACTTCGAAGTATAAACAATCGCGGTGATAAAACCAAAAATCCAGCTTTTAATTATGTGAACTTCGGAAAAATTTGAATTTGTTTGCCTTGTGTTATTAAAATTTCTTTAATTTCTGACCTAATCTGACGTAGAAACGGATTTTTTTTAGATATGTTGTTAGGCACATATATTATGTGATGCCAAAGGAATATAAGAGCAGAAAAGCTTATTTCGAGAAAACACGTTTTCAAATTGATGTGTTTGGACATTTTCCATATATTTTTCAAGAATTTGTATTTTCTATCAAATGTAGAAATATGTAAAAAAAACTTATAAAAATTTGAAAAAATCATAAAAAATAGTTTGAAATGTGAAGAATCGTTTGGCATCATTAACTCAAAATCGACAATTTTATCACTTATACCCCTTTGGCTATGAGAGCCTCGTGTTTTCTTTTTATATGCACTAATTCTTTAGGCCCAAGCTTCAAATTCTGATTTTATTCGAAATTTTCAACCTCATCCGTTTGCTGGTGATTATGAAACTTCATTTCTCGCGTGAGTTTTCATTGCGTCGTATGAAACAAAATGTAAACAAACAGTATAATATATAACAGTATGTATATTATAACAAAAAAAAATGCAAAAACTAATATGAACTTTTAGCAAGTTCGTTTCAATTTGTGGTCTGGTCAACATATTCTGGATGTGAAATATGAATTTAAAAGTTGTTTTCCTTACTTTTGAAGCCGTTTTAGCTGAATCTTGATGATGATACGTAAAAAATGCTTACGCAAGATTTGATAATATTTTGAAGACCTATAATTCCACATTTAAAGCTTCCATGCAATGATATTTTTGAAAGAGACAGATTATTGAAGAAAAAATTGAAGGATATAATTTTTGACTTGAGTTATAGCGAAAATGAAAAAAAAATATGTCTCACTTTCTAGGAAAACAAATTTCTTCTAAACAAATGGACATGGAAAACACACTTTCATCACAGCGATTTGTGGAATTATTAACCGTGTTTCATTGTTTATTTTGAATTGTACATTGTATAAGTGATAAAAATAATAAAAGAAAATCGTTGTTCTTTGTTCGCACAACTTAGCCTGGTTAAGCCTCGTCCACACTTGGCAACTTGAAGTGCGATTTCGGTTGATGAGACTTGTTTTTGTTTACATTTTGGTTACTGAAAGTCTCCCATACTTATAGGGAGACTTGTGACATGCATTTTCCGTCTAGTTCAAAATGTAAACATAAACAAGTCTCAGCAACCGAAATCGCAGTTCAAGTTGCCGAGTGTGGACTAGGCTTTAGTAAAAGTTTTTTTTTTTGTAAACATTGTACCCAAGACAATTCGTGACGTCAGTTGCATTTTCAAACAAACAACCATCATCGCTGTACCAGCGAAAACTAGAGAAAAAAAAATCATTGTCAACTGCTGTTTAAATACGATTCTCGCCTAAGATACATAAACACCCTGGCAAGTAACGTAGGCTTTGTTTACCTTTTTACTTTTTGAATAACAAGTTCTGTAATAATGTGCGTGTTTGTTCATCACCTTCTTTGTACCACATTGCATTTGAACATCTTCTAGAAAACTAGATTACTGAAAATTTTATAAATATTCATTTTACAATCACAAGTTCTACACAAATAATTCTAAATCTTTTGGAAAAGAAAATCAGCCTCATTAAGATCATATATTCATTAACAAATATTAATACTTCCTAATAGTATTCCATCCACATAAGCTTATTGAGTCACTTTGGTAAAATGTAATAATTTGAACTTTGAAAAGCATTTTTGTCTTTAATAGAATCAATTGAACTTTTCAAGGGTAATTACAAAAGTTAGGGCTCTTCGAAAAATCGGAATTGACGGAATTCATTCAGAAATTATCAATCACATCGAACCATCGCAAAACAAACCTGAATGATATTGTTTACCTTCAAGCCTGTGGTTTTATACCTTCTTGTCTTTTTTTTTTGTCTAAAAACAATTTTATTCTGAACAAGTTTTCCTTTCTCAACTTTTCAAGCGCAATGTTCTCCGCCTCTAACCAAGATCGTTCAAAGTCAATAGTCAGTGAAAATGCGCCCAACAAACCGAGAAATAATAAGACCAACGGAAACAATGGTGGTTCCGGAAATCCGAACCCGAGCTCCTCCAAGAAAAACGCCCGGCTCTGCCCCGGAAGGGATGTGTACGAACGTATGAATTACCTCTACCAGGCTTCGGTGCTGATGTCCGAGCTACCTGTTCCGGCTCTTTCTGGAGTCTACGGTAAACTGATGAAATCCATCGGCAAGAAGGCGGTCCTTCGGATGTAAGTTATAATGCAAAAATCAACATGATAACATTTAACTAATTTAAGAATTTATTTTTTTAGAGAACCAGCCATCAAACGAACACTTTGTACCAGGTGTGGAGTAGCCCTGAATCCTGGCTCGACGGCAACTTACAGCGATCATCGAAAGAAGAATTACTGCTACATTCAAGCCGAATGCAAACATTGCGGCTACAGTAAACGTTTTGTCAACCGAAAGAACCATCAAATTCACCTGGAAAATCCAAAATCGCTTCTCGAAAGTTTGCATTTCGAATAGAATGTTGAAACAGGAATACACAGACGTTGTAAAAATATATATTCGTTTTTATTACAATCTCAGAATAATTTACACTATGAATAAGGAGTGTCACATGATTTTTTTTCTTCGTATTAGAATCTTTACAGCAAGATTATACATTTATTATGGCACTTTCTTCCTTAGTAACATATATATTACATATGCTGGGCTTTTGGAACCCTCTAGTAGAAAATCTTGATTACATATAAACTGAATTTGGTGCGAAAAATCAATCACTTGCAAAGGGTTTCGCGTAACTAACTATGAAGGGCTTAACTCATTCAATTCCCTAATCCTACTAGATATACTACCAAGTTTCAAGAACAATCGTTTCGTTCTAATCCTGACGTCCGATTAATAGCATCCAACTACAAAGTTGATGTGGGTTTATATTTTTCCACGTTCGGAAGCTTCTCACTTCAATCAACCAATCAACAATTGATTCACTTTTCGAGGACTGGCCGGTCACAAGGAATGTAGTAAAAGTTTCGTTACGTTAACTATTGAGATTTTGCTTCCCTGAATCGTGTACCATGCCTCGAAAAGCAAGAAATTGTTTAAAGGTTATCATTGTTGTTTGTTTTCGTTTTAGTTGATCTCGCTTAGATTAGCTTAGTCAATCATCAATTTGGTTTATCATCTAATCATTGCTTTATGTTATTACAAATTCTCATTTTTTTACTAACTTTTCAGTAACTTCAGTCTTTCACATCACGTACACAACATAAAATTCTAATGTTTTTTCTATCAAATTTATATAAATCAAATATTTCATGCTCCTTTATTCATTAAACTACAAAATTTGTATTCCTAGCAACTAAGAGCAACGAAATCTTAACGTCTAAGAACTATGATGAGAGTGTAGCTCTTTGAGCAGCCTATATATCGTGTCAATCATTACGCGTAGTAGAGCAACCAATATAACTTCATTTTTTCAACTTATCGAAATACTATGTATATAACCTTCCATAACTATACCTACATACGTTCGGGCAAGACATAAATAGGACAAATTCAACAATTTCCGAATGAGAAACAATGCAATAAAATGTATTTAAAAGAATACAACTACTTTATAGGAATCTATCGGTTTTGTCACTACCAGGAAGTGAAATCGTTTCGTTTCTAATATAATAAAAAGAGAACCAAGGGGTTACATACAGCTTCAGTATTAGTGATAATAGTTCGTTTTTTCGTTAGTTAGTATTTAGTTTCTTTTTTTTTTCGTTGGATTCTGAATGTAAAATTTTCTATTCGTTCATCGTCCATTTCGCGGTCATCATTGGGACAGTCCAAAAAGTTTCAGTGCGTTGAATGCCGTCGACAGGCCGACGTCTTCCGGTTTTTTGTTCATGAAAGCGGCAATCATTTCGACGATGGCCGGCAGACTGCAGGGCTCGTTCCGCTGGAAGGTACAGTAGCGATGCAGGTACAGCAGGGATCGTTCCGTGAGGCCTGTTTTAACGTGCTGCGGCAGTTTGGAGGCGCGGGTGTTAGGGTACATGAAGGGCGAGTCGGTTTCCACCAGCAGGCGCTCCAAAGGCAGACGACCATCCTCGAGCAGTTTGCGGACCCCGGTATCGGATTTGTCCTGGAAGCAAAATTAGGAAGCGGTTAGCTAGGCTTCATGTTCATAGGGAAATATGTCTGGGATTCTTGGGGATAAAACTTCAAATGTTAGCTTGGGCTGTTTAAAAAAAAACAAACATTTATAGGTAGCACGCAAAAAAGTTTATCCACCTCCAGTAAAAAATTAGATTTCTTCCAAAAACCCACCAGAAAATTAAAACAAGCTTAATTGTTGTTCAGTTTATTATTATTTATGTAAAAACAAAGTCAATTCATTCAAGCTTAAAATGAAAAAAAACATATTCTGTTGCATTTAAGACCTAATTTTAAAAAAAAGTTAAAAAATAACTGAATCAAAGCAATCGAAAGATTCCTTTTAATTCAACCACTGTACTGTGCGTGGTTGAATTAAAAGGAATCTTTCGATTGCTTTGATTCAGTTGAATCATTCAACCAAGTAGGCTCATACCACAACAGAGTTAAAAAATAACGCAACAAAAGTTTATCCACCCCTCTGGTTCGCATAGCTTAAGTTCTTCGTGTGACTTCCTTTGGCCTCAATAACAGCTTGACATCGTTGTGACATTGATCCAACAAGAATAGCAGTTGTTTCCGGGGCAATTTTGTCCCATTTAATTAAAATTACCTGCCGCAATTGCTTGTTGGTTTTTGCTCCTGAACCTTAATTTTTAAAATTGACCAGAGATACCCAATCGGATTAACATCGGGAGACTGTGCAAGCCACTCAATGACCTTGATACGCTTCTTCTTGAACCAGTGCGAAACCAGTTTTGAGGTGTGCTTCGAATCTCCGTCTTGTTGAAACGTATATCTGCGCCCGTATTTTAGCTTTTGTGCAGACACTGGTAGCTTCTGCTTCCAAATATCCAAATAAACCTCCTTGGTCATTATTATTTTTGTTACTTGCGTGGCGCGTAGCAAAGGAAAAGGTTGTTTCCGAATTTGTAACACTCCTTTATTCGTTCAAAGTTCGGTGCGTTTTAAAAACCTACGACAGAAACATAATGTTGATGAAAATACTAAATTCAAGATTTCTTTATCTTACGTTTAGTAACTTCTCCTATTCGCTTCCTGCTGTCTCGATTCGTATTAGCCGCCTTCCGCTAGCCACCTCTACTCAACTGGTTGTACTTAGTTAGGGTGTCTCCTAAACCAGCGCGTATCCGCAATATTGCCCTTTGCTCAAGCGACCTCACTTAACTTCCGTACTATTGCAACTAGTTCGCACGTTAATCCTAAGCTCGTTCTTTTAGGACGAATCTTTACAAAGTTAGATTCTTCTGCTTCAAACAACTTCACACCTAACGCGAATTTATTGTTGTTTTGTTATTGTTTACTTTCGTCCTACGACTTTCCCGCCGAATAAACCGCTTTCTTTTCTCTCGCTCTTTTCCCTGTTCGAAAACTGTCATCAACTTGAGTGCGTTCAGTGCTGCCCGTTCAGTAGCCCCGTTCAGTAACAGTCATGATTCTATCGATAAACTCAAGTTCTCCAACGCCGGATGCAGCCATAGATCCCCACACCATGACTCTACCTGGAGAGAAAAATCCAAGTCATGCTCAGTTGTTTGAAAAATCAATGTTGGTAAAGTAACACCATGCTTGACTGTAGGCCGCAAACACTCCTTTTACAAACTTTCACCGGTTCGCGGGCATTTTCCTGTGATACCATCAGACCCAAATAGCATTACTTTCGACTCATCTGACCAATTCACCTTTTTCCAGTCATCACTGGTCCATGAAACATGGTCCAGGGCCTATTTTAATCTCTTTTTGATATTTTTAGAGGACTACCATGGCTTCGCGCTACTTTGCCCTTAAGATGTTCTTATGAAGACGGTTTCGTACGGATTGTGATGTCAATTCAATGGAAAACTCGCTTCCAATCTGTTTCGCAATTTTCGGAGCTGACAGTCTCCGGTCCAGCTCCGATCCAGCTTCACGATAGCTCTGTCAATTCGGTCAGTTGTCTTTGAAGGACGCCCCGATTGCTTAGCTGGCGAGATAGAACCACACTTTTTGTACACCTGAACAATCCTAGTAACCATATCTTTGTGAAGCTGGACAATTCCGGCAATATTAGCTTTTGCCGGTTTTGTGATGTTCAATAATCAAATTTCGGATGCTGATCGAAATTTGTGATTTTTTGGGCATTTTGCACAATTTTGAACAAGAATCTAAAATTTTGAGCACGAAATCTTCAAGAGTACTAAATGACAGCAAGACACAATGTTTACGTTCAAGAATGTTGCAGAATATATACTAAAACTATATAAAACACACCAGAGCGTACAAAATTCACCGTCATCAGTCATAAAACTGTGACTGTGAAAAAGTTAAAGCAGTCGCATTCATAACAGACGCCTTCAAATGAGTAACCAAGCAAACAATCTCGCCTCAACCTTCAGTCAAATAAAGCGTCGGAATAATCATATACCGTATTTTTTTCACCTGGAGGCAAACTAGAGGCAACCTAGGTTCGCTCTAACTGCTGTCATCGTGCTCATTTATTGTTCGAGAGGCAACCTAGGTTCGCTCGAAAAACGGACGGAGTCGCCCTGAGAAGAAAGTCAGTTTTGCGAGAAGTTCACCAATACTCTCAACGTTGTTGTCAAAACATCAAACAGCTGTTTTTGGCTGAAAGCAAAACAGTTGAAATAATTAACGGGAAAATGATGATTGCCGCGATTTTGAACCTCTCAGCCAAGCAAAATTGTACTATCTGCTGTCCAGTGCAATCCGGACATGAAAAAAGGCAATCCGGATGTGAAGAACCGAATGAAGAAATCTAGAAGGGAGAACAAAATGACAGCTGCATGTAAACATTGCGCTCGTTCTCACGCACACCTACGTATGGAATAACTCGAAACCCGAAAATCGTTTTTTTATTTTGACGGTTCAAGAGCCAAATCCGGAATCAAAAAAAAAAATACGCCAATAGTCGCCTTCAGCCCGTCGTCGTCTTTTTGACTGTGACGGAATAATGTTTACATAAAAAAACATCTTAAGACGACGCCGAAAAACACAAGTTTCGTTATGGTCGTGGCTGAAAAAAAATCTGAAAACATCGATCGTTTCCGTTTTTGGAAATCAGTCCAGGATAGTTCGGGACCGGGACATTTTCGAACGTAACATCAACTGTCACGACCGATAAGAATTCGCTAGGGTCTGGAAGGACAATATTGACTACGCGCAAAAAAATTGCCTTTCATAATTATCTATATAAAAATTCCTTTACAATATTGTAATTCCGCAATTGATAGTATTTTTTGAATCCGAATTTTATTTGTTTTCGACGCTGGCAAATCGCCCAACAAGCAATCCAAATACACAAAATTTATCGAATCATACATAAAATGCTTTGAACCGACGCCGTCAACTTGCTTGACGACCGTCGTTTGAAAAACAACATCCGTCACGTGAACAGAAATCCATGACGATAGTCAAGCTTTTCCAGTCCCTTGAAGCTTGACTAGTAGTCAAATGAGATTTGAAACGTGATGATGAAGGAATATCAGCAACCATGTCAACTATGATGCTGGAAAAATGTCTGCTCTGAAACACACTTAAATTGTACACAGTAAATTTTTGCCTCGGTTTCCAGCAAAAAAAATTGCTGGAAACGTTCAGCAATCCAAATGTTTGCTAGAAACCAGCAATCGGTTTTGGATTTGCTGGATTTTTCAGCAATCGGTTGTGTTCTTGTCATTTCTGCTGAAAATTCAGCAGAGGTTTCCAAATTGTTGGACTTTCCAGCAATTGATCTAGTTTGCTGGGAAATCAGCAATCGAGTTGTCACATTGAAGTTTATTTGTTTTCGTATGCAGAAGCAAGGTGAGACTCTATTTTACGAATTTTGGTTAGATTAATATAATTATTTTGATTTTCCTCTATATTCTAGCAACCAGACATAAGTCAAGGGTGAGTTTTTATTGGACAGATTTCATAAAAGATACTAATCAGAACTCTTTTCTCAGGTGGCGAATGATCAACACTTTGGCACAAAGCTGCCACTCCAGAGCCGGTGTTGGAAAATTAAAAAAATAAGTTCTTGGAAATAAGTGCAAACATAATTTAAAAATGAAAGAAACAAATTCTTTTTCATTGATCATTATATGTACAGGCAGATAATCAATAGTTAATTTAGAATTGAAATATAAATTTGGTACTAAATACAGCAATTTGAATTGCTGAAAGTTCTGCTGATTTCCAGCAAAAAAAAATTTGCTGTTTAGTATCCGTTTCAAGGTGGATAAACTTTTTTGCGTAATTTTTTGTCCATAATTTATCACATAACATCTCGAGAAAAGATATTAACGCCACATTTTCAATGACAATTTCAAGAATAAACGTGAAAAATCGTGGAGGAACACTAGACTGCCCCAAATGACCCGACTTTTGAAAAAGTTATACGCTGCAGGCTAAAATTGATCCTGGGCTCAGTACAAGATCTCATGCCAAATTTGGGCCAGGTCGGAACACGGGAAGGGGTCGCTCAACGAGCCTGAAGTTTGTATGAGATTTTGAGACATTTTGTTCGAGAGGAACATGAAAATCCAGTTTTTCGTTTGTCTCCTTCGACCGATTTCTTTCAAAAACGGGTTTTCTTAAAACCAAAACTATGACAAATATTTCATCCGAAGATTGCATTTCAATTAAAGTTAAGATAAAAAAGTTATTAAGCTTCAAAAATTGGCTAACTTTTTTAAGGATGATATTCATCACTGTTTTAATGGGGCGACTAAATGTTAAATAATGACTGATTTTAACCATTGTTGTTGCGTTCGATTGCAATTTTTAATGTTTTTCTTATATTTGAGTTTAGATGATATTCACTTGATAGTTCGGAAAAACGGATAAATTCGGATAGAACGGAAAAATGCTTGACAATTTGAAAAAAAAATTGCATAACCACAGGGGCTTAGGAACATGACTGGACGATTTGTGATGCCAATAAAAAGATAAATTTTCGAAAAATAGGTCCATTTACAGTCTTTTCACGTTTTTCTATAATTTAAGCTGTTGTTAAAACAAAGTACTTTATCTGGTTTAGAGTGTTTTTTATAACAAAAAATAATGAGGTTGACACGTGAAGTTATTTCCTAGTAGGTTTTAAACTAAAAAAAATATATTTCAATTTTTTTTATTCATAGAGTAACTAACAAAGTTTAAATTTTATGCACAACATTTCAGATCAAATTAATTTTTGTTGGAGATTTGATTTTTTTTCGATGTGCCTCAACTTCCTCCAATAAATATTGCAGTTGTTGTTCATTTTTGGTTATTTTACCATTAAATTCCGAAATCAATGCAACACCTCTTTCGGCACAGTCGTTCACTACGGTTAACATCATACATAGAGTATGGTGGGGTAAAAGTACGACCTTAGTGCTGTACTATTTTTAGAAAATTTTGCAGTTGTTTTTCCAAAAATCCAAGAACAGTATTTGATTCTTTGGACTTTTTTCTCTCTTCTTAAAAATTACGATGTTAATCGATCGACACATTTGATAGCAGTAGGAAAAATGTCTAAATGCCTAAATGCTCTTACCCCACTGCTGGTGCAAAAGTTCGAATGAAGTCATGAGGAAAATTATTTTATACCAATCTTTGCTTACAGCAGTAGCTTCTGTGTTCTCTTCTGTCTGATACAAATCTTATACATGGGCTAACAACCTGCGTAAATTCGGAGCCCTCCACTAACTGTCCATATTCAACAGGTTTATGAAATCCAGTTCTAGTCATATTTGCGCAATTTTTCGAGCGAGCAGGTCTTTGTATGAACAAAAATATGCGCTGATGTTTCCAGTGTTTTTTTTTTTTAAGTTAAAACTTTCTGTTCGGATTAGCTTCAGTGGACCCTGTATATAATTCGTTCTCTTACCCCTTTTGCAGTTCGTACTTTTGCCCCTTCAAAGTTTCTTGTGATTCACAGTTTATTGTGCAAAACAGAGACATATTAATGAAATTCTTTCTTCTGCATTTGATAGTGATTGAAAACAACTAAACAGACAAATTAACACCTTCATTGAAAGCTAGAATTATGATTGCTCAAACATGTTTGTCGTTATTTTCAATATTACATCATTCATACAAAAAAGCTACTTTACCTCATTTTTCGGAGTATTTTCAACTTCTTCGAAAAAAAATCTAGTCTGCACGTAGGCTTTCTAAATCATTATCGATCCACGCCAGACTTTGGAATTTTGCTGTTGTCAGTTTGTGATAATCTCAAAACGTACTTTTACCCCACCTTACTCTTAGTCTCTTCAATTTTTAATTTTTTTTCCATAATGTAAGTTTTAAAATAAAAATTTGTCAAGACTGAATTTGGACTTTTAATTTGTATGTATGATTTTTATTAAATTCTGACTTTTTGTTTAAAAAATATTTTTAATCAACAATAAGATGGAAAAAGTTATTGAATCGGAGAAGTGAAGCAGGCGTTGGATTGGCAGGACGTGTAAAATATTTCATCGCGTGTCAAAATTATAAGAGCAAGTTCACTCGTGTTGGGAAAAAGTGGTAGAAATTTTTTAAAATTTGTAAATTTTACTATGCAAAAATGTTTTTAAGATCGTTGGGCGTTGTATTTTTTACAGCATTGTTTCTATTTCAGCTGTATGTGATAGAAATATTGGTATTTTTGCATCACAGCATGCGAAACTACAGCCCGTGGTGTTAAAAAACTTGAAAGCTACAGATCTTAAAAATGTTTTTGCATGGCAAGCAAAATTTTCAAAATGTGCAAAAAGTGACAAAATCTCTACCACTTTTATCCAAAACCAGTGAATTTGCTCTAAAATGTTTCAGTTTCATTTTAGATAAATATAAAATTAATTGTTTAGTGGTATTGTGAGAGCAGTTTTGTAGTTGGATGTCCAAGGCCAGAAACCTGTTATCTTCAGTGCGCTCTATTCCGGAAGAATCTTCATTGAAAAATATTTAAGAACGCAGGTAAGTTTTCTTCAATTTTCTAGAAGTTGTCATTATTCATAAGTTGTAATCAAAAATCGACGCAAACATTATCGGATATCCGTACAAAAACAACTTTTGTTGGAAGAATTAGTTTTGTTCTATATTGAGCGATTTGCAAACTGATGATGATTTTTTATGATAATCCTGATTGAATCTTTCCCTAAATGATTATTTATTTCAATAAAATAACGTTACTCCAGTGTTTGAACGAAATATGCAGTTAACAAAATTTAGAAAATTCGAACTCGGCAAAAATATTAATTTTGCTTGAATCTTTGCCAGATCATAAATCGTTAAACCCTAAGATGATGAAATAAAGAAACGCACTCTGGCTGGAGTGAAGCACATGATCGGCAACTACGGTTAAGGATCATAAGCGAAGTCAAGACTCAGATCAGATAAGCGAAAAACAAAGTGTAGGTTGCTGAAAAGTCCCGCAATTTGGTCTCCTATAAGCTAAAAGGGTTGCCTACCTGAACCATTAAAACCTAACCTAAAATAACAAATTTTTGCTTGTTCCAGAGCTCGTAAGCTGCCATGGCGAGCCAGTGAGACAGGTGATTTCTGTTGGACGATAAAACTGATGAAAATCCCTATTTCACACAAATTCAAGTGGTTGAATCGCATAACATTTGCTGGTGGTTTTGTAAAAATAGAATAATAGCCAAGACTCTGCTTCTTGGAAAAAAAAACAATTTTCAAAACAAAAATTTCAAAATTCGAATGATTTTTTAGATATACTTATTCTTAACTGTGCCATTTTTAAGTGAGCTAAGCTTTACTTTTAACTTCTAGATTCAAAGCCCAAATTTAATTTAATTTCCTCTGGAGTTTGAATTAAAATTTTCAGAATTTGAACATTATACTTCTTTTAATAAGAAAATGGGTATAAATTTTGAATCTATAAAATATAATGAACTCAATATAATGCTGATCCTAATATAAATTACTCAATATTTTAATAAAATTTCGAACGCTGGGAACTGATAAAAATTTGAAAAAAAAATCTAATAACTATGTATTAGACTGAGTCGATATGGGATCATCTTTCAATTTAAACCCTGGGGTTTAAAAAGTTTCGTTTCGACCCAAAACTTATCCACGATTTTTTGCAGAATTTTCAAGTAACGTTTACATCAGTAAATTTGAAGGTTTGTATGGGAAAATAGAATATTTTGTACTGAAAAATCATCATCATTTTTGTTTCTTCTGTGGAACTGAGCCTGCTAATGGTTTTTGTGCCAATTTATAAATTCTCTAAAGGAAATTTTCCGCTGTCTGAAGTCACTTGAATTCAAAAGATACGAAGTTATTGTTTACGACGAAGTTGTTCAACGGTAAATTTCTCTGGATTATGGATGAGTTTTGAAGCAAAATCAAGCTTTTTTGACCCATGATTTGAGAAGTTCAAAAATGACCCCAAATCGACTCAGTCTACTATGTATACAACTCTGAATTTGGAATCAGATGTAAGAATTTGAAATCCGATAAATTAATTTCAATTCTGAATTTTAAATTCTATAATCTGAATTCTGAATCTTAACCCTTTAATGCATAGTGTTGTTTTAAAACAACACTAATCTAAATCCAAATATCTCGGAGACGCGCGGAAATTTTTTAAAGATGTACAGACAAAAAATATTCTTGAGATTAAAAGAAATTAGCCCATGGTATTTTTTATTACGGTTTTACATTGTTTTTGTGAGATATCGAACAAAGTAGGCGGAAAAAATGCAAAATTCAAATTTATTTATTTTTTCGAAAAAAGTAGTTTTTGGAAATTTGCTGATATTTCTTCAGATTCGCAAATTCTATCAAATTTTTCAACCTCAATCAATCACAAACACCTTCCTGCACCCAATTGAGAAGGTTTTGAAGAAATTTGCAAAATCGTATTGAAATGAATTAAGAATTTTAAAAAATATTTTTCAAGTTTGACGGGCCATAACTTTTACAATACTCAAAAGAACAACTTCAAACCTCTTGAGTTGCGTTATTCGAATTAAAATGTTATTATTTCACTGAATCAGTAACTGATATTCCCATTTAAAAAAAGTCATGCATTAAAGGGTTAAATCTGTTTTTCAAATCGATTTTAATAATGCAACGTGAATCTGGATTATGATCTGACATCTTAAATCGGAACCCAAAAATTTAAATCTGAAATTCGATCTCTAAAGTTTTTATCTCAATCTGACCTCTTTAATTTTGGATCTTATTCTGAATCTGCAATAAAAAATCTCAAATTCCAATGTAATCTGAAAGCTGAATTTTGAATTTTATTTGAAATCAGGAAAACGATTTTGAATCTGTTGTCTGGATTCGAAGCCTGACATAAAAATTCTGCATTTAAATTTCGAATCTGGAATAGAGAACTGGACATGAATCTGCAATCTTAAATCTGACATCAGAATTCAAATTTTGATTCTGAAGTCTTACTTTAATATTGAATTTGAAATCTGAAATAAGAAATCTTACATAAAATAGAATATAAAATCTGAATTGGAAAACTGCAATCTGAAATCCGGGTTTGAAACCTTAAATATTCATTTAAAGTTCGAATCTGACATCTGATCAAAAGTCTGAACCGATATCTGAATTTTAATTACGAATTGAACTATGAAATCTGGATCTCAAATTGAATTTTGGGTCTAAATTCGGAATCTACATAGAATCTGTATTTGGATCTGCACCCAAAATTTACGATTTAAAAGTGTTTATAGTTAAGTATCACAGAGAACTCTGAATTTTATCATTCAATTATAGGTTGAAACGATGAATCCTTAAATCAGAATAAGATTTGCTTACCTTGCAAAGATACCCGGTCAACGATATATAGTAATCTCGCTGTAGATATTTGAGCGCTTCTTCCGTTGTACCCATGAAACCTCTGATTACTATCTGCGGTGTAGGTTGAAATCTGTAACAAAATTCGATATGATTAATGTGATGTGCGAACACATACTCAAGTAGGGTTTTTCCATGATTTTTTGTCATTATTTTTAACCTCCCAATCTTTTATTCTATCACTTCTGTAAGCAGAGCTAGAATTAGCTAAAACATCATTATTCTGACCTACGTTAAAATGAGCTCCATTCATAATACAATTATCACACTCATTATCATCATCGTTAAGCCTTATCTAATCTGACTGGTCACACTTTGGATTAGGTTATCAGCTTTAATGAGCTGTGAGATTTCATTCGAAATTCAGTCTGGCGGAACGATGGTGAGTCATTAATCTCTTTTTTTTTCTTTTGATTTTTGCAATGTAGGTCAAAACTGTTACCATCTGTTTTGTTAACAAATACTGAGCTAAATTCAAATTCGAGCTTAAAACTTCCACTCACTTCGACAGTATTTCCAGCACATCGTCCTGGGCAGATCGTTCGTGGATCAGAATCGGTTTCTGAAGGGCGCAGGCCAGCTTCAGCTGCCGCTCGAAGATATCCTTCTGGGTGCAGGGTTCGCTAAAATCGCGCTGATAGTCCAGCCCACAGGGCCCAATGGCCACACATTCCGGTGCCCCGGCAATCACCTCGAACTCGTGCCACGTGCTCGGCTCCTCCAGGATCGATTTGGAATCGTGCGGATGAATTCCCGCCGTCGAGTAGATGATTCCCGGATAAATACGCGTTAATCGGAGCGCTTCTTTGCTTGATTTGACCGACGTGCCTGGGACCATAATTTTTTGGACACCTGAAATGGAAAATAGGAAACATTAATACTTCTACTTTATGGGTTAAATTCGAACTGGTGTTCTAATATACAAATGTTATTCTTAATCATAAATCTGAATTCTGTAACAGATTTCAAGAAAACACTCTGGATTTTGATAATGAATTCCAAGATGAATTTGAAACTTCCTATTCAAATCTCTCTAATTTCTCCAAAAAATGTTTTCCAATTGTAAATGGTCATTCTCAAATTTGATACAAAGCATCCAACAACACCGTTAGACGTTCTTTACCCCAAGAATTAAACGACAAACACGTGTGTGCGCGGATGCATTTTTACGCTCTCCCCACTCTTCAACTTAACCTATTGAAAAGTCTGAACTCAATTATTCTGATGCATTCCTTCGGGCGAATGTCACGATCTTGTGATTGTGTGGTGCGTCTAAATTGGTCGAGCTTATTCATGCTGCTGCTGCTGCTGCATATCATCAGCGGCATCATCTTGCTCGATATTTCTCCCCAACGCGAACGAGATCAAGATTCATACTGAGATCATTTAGAGAACGACGGCAACCACAACGTCACAACAAGTTTCAGAGCAAATATATTGGATTCTTCTGCTTCTGTTTCTGACTGGCGACTAAAATTAGATAAACAATTGGTTCTTGTGTTTGATATGTAACATATTTTACACCTCTAGGTTTTTTTTTTGCTCTGATGTTTTAACTAGCGGTTAACATGTGGCAGTGAACTTCAAGAGAGAGAAAAATGTATCAGGGTTGATATCATCAGGTATCGACGAAAATACCTAATATTTTCTCACGCGTAAAAACATTAAAATGAGGAAACGAGGTTTTGGTATTTTATTTCTGAACCAAAAATCAGAGGTTAAGAAACCGACATTTAAATTTAAAAAAATAATCCATAACTTGAACTTTTCTTTGAGTTAGCTCAAAACGAATTATACATTTTGTCTTTAATGCTTTTATGATAATGCTTTTCATTAAATATGAGTTCTCGATGCGTGACCATTAGAGAAATAATTAACTTTAACAAACAATAATAACAGCCATTTATAATATAAAATATTTTTGAATGAAATCCCTCGCCTAGAATTGAGTTCGCTCCTCTACTAATCGTACAGTTGTTCAGTTAGAACTCGAAGTTGGGATTAAGATTCCCCAATCAAGATATAAAAAAACTAAAATCGGTGACTAAAATTTTTGAAAATATTTCTTCTAATAGAAAATCTTGTAAGGCTTGCACCACTTAGAATGAGGTCGCAAACCATTTCCGTTTTATCAACAAGGAAATTATAAAATTGGTAGAAATATGTTTTAATAGGGTTTTTATTGAACTTCTGGAGAAAAATACAAAACAATTTTGCTGCTTCGATGAATTTAAGAACTTTTCGTCGAAAACCCCCCATCAATTTCTGCACAGTGGTAACATCAACCGTATCGGACATTTTTGCTACCACTTTACCATATATCAGATGATGGTTTGATTGTTTAAACACCCTCTTTCAATATACGATTGACCATTGCCCAATATCTTTCGAATGGGACAAAACTGAGGGCAGTTTGATGGATTAAATAAAACTTTATTCAAAAACATCAAAAGCCTCGTTCTTGTTCATACATGTTTGCTCCAGTGATAAAACTTTCGAATTCTTTCAACAGCTCAATTTGAAATTGTCAAATATTTGAATTGGCTTGCCAAATCATCAACTTTGTGGCAAATTTATCCGCGAAAACTAATTTGAACCTATCTGGAGCATTCCTCTTAAGGTAAGCATAGGGTTGCCATCCGTCCCGCAAAAGCGGGATATGTTCTGCTGTCCCACTTTTTACTCAAAATATCCCGCCTTTTTTTTTGAAAAATTTTACAGAATTCACTGACTCACACTGGAAAAAATCAAATTTTAGCCGCAATGTGAATTCATTCAACACAGAAAATCTTTCAAATACGTCTCTTTTTTTTAAATAAGCTGTATTTTTCATAGCTTATATGAGATTATACTTCATTCAAGAGTCTCTCTTAGCATTACAGCAAAATTCTGATTCAGTTAAGCGATCTTGGAGCACGTCAAACCAGTGCAGTGGAATGTAAATATTATAGAGTGATACCGAATATTGACCTTTTCAACTATTTGGCCAAATATTCGGTCAAATATTCAATTGAGTTTTTAAAGAAAAAAAACAAGAGAGATTATTTCAATTTTCTTCTACTTCTTCATTTTAATGCCCCTCATGTTTTTCAGTCGATTATTTTCACCCAGATCATAGGTCGGCAACCTGCGGCTCTTTTGATGTAAAGCTGTGGCTCTTTAGCTCACTGCTCTAATATTAAATATATTTTTGAATAAATCATGCAAAAGCGATTACTGCGTCTTGTGACCTGGCACACAGATTTACATAGGTCCAGGAGAGAATTTTCATTTCACCCGTTGTTGAAACAATCGGAAAAAACCAAATGGCAAAATAGCATTTTTTGAAGTTTAATTTTACAATTATTGAAGTTTAAATTTTTCATTAACCATTAATGCAAAGTATAATTGTTGTTTTAAAACAACAAAAGCTTAAATCAATTTATTTATTTCTAAATCGTGTGTATGGTTTTGAATGAATCAAACTGTAGGCTATAGTTAAGAGGAAAGTTAAGAGGAAAATAAAAGTTTTTCATTTAATAAAGCACAGCCTCTGTTGTGTTATCAAACAAAGTTACCTTCATCACTTTTTTTTATTTTAAACTCTCGTAATCATTTTTGGGCCCTTTAGGGGCCGTCCACATACCACGTGGACAACTTAAGGGGGGGAGGGGGTATGGAAATGTCCACGCTTGTCCACGAAGAGGGGAATAGGGGTTTGGGTCATGTCCACGTGGACATACTTACTCTCAAAATATTTTTTAAAGGTGAATAAATCTTAAGATGTTTAAATCAAAATCTTCAAATTGCAAAGCTTTCCAATTTAAGTTTCATTCTTATTTAATTTTTGGCATTTCGGCGAGTTGTGAAAATTCAAGGTAGAATATTTAGAAAGAACATGAAAGTATTATAGGTGGAAAGATCAAAGCTAGAGCGCTTTGGGTAGAAGAAATTGAATAGTTGGTGAAAATGTGAGCAGGGCTTTTGTTGTGTGAACAGCTTTTGAACTACTTGCGTGATTCTTTGCCGCGCGCCGTTTCAATGTTGATAGGAAGCGATGAAGAAACCCATCGCATTCCTACCCACATTGAAACACGGACGGGTCGAACACATGTGAGATTGTGTCCGACCGGGCAAAAAATCACCCAAGCAGCGCTCACATGTGCTGTTCTATTGCTAAGCCAATTCTATCGATGCGTGCTACTTTTTCAGGTACATCGGATGGTTGCTACTTTTTGTTTTCGCATATTATCCATCCGATGCCTTACTTTTTTGCCAAATGCATCGTGGTGAATTGTGTTGTAATTTTTGTTATCCCATTTCCCCCCTTCTTTAGCCAAGTGATTCTGTTATCTTATTTTAATCGCCGCCGGGATATATTCTTATTTAATTTTTGGCATTTCGGCGAGTTGTGAAAATTCAAGGTAGAATATTTAGAAAGAACATGAAAGTATTATAGGTGGAAAGATCAAAGCTAGAGCGCTTTGGGTAGAAGAAATTGAATAGTTGGTGAAAATGTGAGCAGGGCTTTTGTTGTGTGAACAGCTTTTGAACTACTTGCGTGATTCTTTGCCGCGCGCCGTTTCAATGTTGATAGGAAGCGATGAAGAAACCCATCGCATTCCTACCCACATTGAAACACGGACGGGTCGAACACATGTGAGATTGTGTCCGACCGGGCAAAAAATCACCCAAGCAGCGCTCACATGTGCTGTTCTATTGCTAAGCCAATTCTATCGATGCGTGCTACTTTTTCAGGTACATCGGATGGTTGCTACTTTTTGTTTTCGCATATTATCCATCCGATGCCTTACTTTTTTGCCAAATGCATCGTGGTGAATTGTGTTGTAATTTTTGTTATCCCATTTCCCCCCTTCTTTTGCCAAGTGATTCTGTTATCTTATTTTAATCGCCGCCGGGATATATTCTTATTTAATTTTTGGCATTTCGGCGAGTTGTGAAAATTCAAGGTAGAATATTTAGAAAGAACATGAAAGTATTATAGGTGGAAAGATCAAAGCTAGAGCGCTTTGGGTAGAAGAAATTGAATAGTTGGTGAAAATGTGAGCAGGGCTTTTGTTGTGTGAACAGCTTTTGAACTACTTGCGTGATTCTTTGCCGCGCGCCGTTTCAATGTTGATAGGAAGCGATGAAGAAACCCATCGCATTCCTACCGCAAAAAAAAGTAAGGCATCGGATGGATAATATGCGAAAACAAAAAGTAGCAACCATCCGATGTACCTGAAAAAGTAGCACGCATCGATAGAATTGGCTTAGCAATAGAACAGCACATGTGAGCGCTGCTTGGGTGATTTTTTGCCCGGTCGGACACAATCTCACATGTGTTCGACCCGTCCGTGTTTCAATGTGGGTAGGAATGCGATGGGTTTCTTCATCGCTTCCTATCAACATTGAAACGGCGCGCGGCAAAGAATCACGCAAGTAGTTCAAAAGCTGTTCACACAACAAAAGCCCTGCTCACATTTTCACCAACTATTCAATTTCTTCTACCCAAAGCGCTCTAGCTTTGATCTTTCCACCTATAATACTTTCATGTTCTTTCTAAATATTCTCCCTTGAATTTTCACAACTCGCCGAAATGCCAAAAATTAAATAAGAATATATCCCGGCGGCGATTAAAATAAGATAACACAATTTAAGTTTCAACAATTAGTAGCTACAATTGATAAATGGCCGGGCTTCGACCAGACTGAACTGAGCGCCATGAGAAAATTTGGAAATAACAAAAATTGGATCTCGTGTAATTCAAATTGTAGGTTTGAAAAGTGAATATGATTGACCAAAATGAACTCCTTGAATTATAATCTATCGATTCTTGCTCATAAACATCAAATATTTCGTCTCTTGATGAAAATATTTGCCCATAAAGTTCAAGTGTCTCGAAAAAATGCTGATGGCGTTCAGTTCGGTCTGGTCGAATCCCGACCAAATATGATAAATTAGAAATTTAAAATTTTTAAAATTATTTTATATCAGGAAATAATTATTCAGTTTTTTTTTCAAAATCAGCCATGTCAATAACACAAAGGCAAAAAGTGGTGTTTTCTAACTGTCAAATTAATGGTATTTAAAAAAAAAAACTATTTCAAATCTGTCCACGTGGACATCCGGGGAGGGGGGTAGGGGTTTGGCAAATGTCCACGCTTGTCCACGGAGGGGGAGGAAGGGGTTAAAACATCTCATTTTTCTGTCCACGTGGTATCTGAACGGCCCCTTATGAAAATTGCTCAGTTTAAATTTGCAAAACAGTATTAGAACTGATCAACCATTTTGAAAAATATTTACAACTTTGACGCATAACAACATCAAAATTTTGGAAAAACCATTTATCTGAATTGAAAACGGTAATTTTAATTTATTTGAATACAGATATCACGTATGAGTCGTTTCAAGTAAAATAATGATAAAAAAATACGGATACCTCAATAGCATTCCAGGCTTGATCAGAATTTAAAAAAAAATGGAAATGCCAGGTCCGGTCCGGCTGTACGGATATCGAGAAAAAAGGCCCGATTTTTCCAGGATTATTCACAATTTTTAAGAAACTCCAAATATTTAACCTGTTTAGCGAAATAAATTTGCATGCAGTTTTTAAATTGTGAGATAATTGTTAGATTTGAACGTCACTGATGTGTCTCGGTAAAAATAATTCATCATCTTTTCTCTTGCTTCTTATGAAAAAACTATGTAGCTGACCCGGTAAACTTCGTTTTACTTGTTACCTAATAAATCATTAGATAATTGTTCCGTTTCTGACAATCTGCCAGCACGGAAGAAGTCGACAAAAAATGACCGTTGAAAATAACTGGCAACACTAGTGAAAAATAACGGTCAGTTAGAGAAAAAATTGCATACGATCAACATCGAAATCTCGTGTTTCTCTTATTAATAAAGTTAAGTTGTTTGAGTTAGATTACCAGTTTTATTTAGTTCAAAGTGGAACCGTCCTTCACGTTAGACGGAAACCAAAAACAATTCGACCCGCATCCGACTGAAGAATTTTCCGATCCGATCATCCGACGCCCACGCTACTCCAATTTTATACAGTCCACCCGCACTTTGTTCACCGCCCGAACAAGAATGTTTAAATCATCTACACATCTTTAACTTTGTCGTGCTCGTGAATCAGTTTTCATGTAAATCGTCTTCATGTTTTTCGAGTTCTGTCCCATTTCTAGTTGATTTTGTAAGGGAGCCCCCTTTCCATAAAAAGAAAGATTCTTGAAACTATAATAGAAACCATCTCTGGGCCGAAAGACCTCCGGATACCAAATTTCACTTCATTTCGACCGTCCGTTTATACGTGATGGTATTACAAAGAAAACGTCTCCATTTTTATATATAAGATACCACCTAGATTTTGGCTGGATTGGCTCGCATATTACCTGGTTTTGAGCTTGAAATTAAGAAACCCAATGCCCGGATTTTCCCGGTCTGAATATGTACAGAAAAATATCTAGAAAGCTTATTCAATAAATGACGGTTCAGAAAGTGTAAATAGATGCATAAAATTTGTACAAAATTACAAAACCAAAAATTGAAAATCACAAGTCAAAGTTGGACAGCTTTTGAAACTCGAATCAGCAATGAGAATGAATGAGAATTTCATTTCTCAAACTTTATTTGAAAACTCAATCGCAGGTTAAATACTTGTTATTGAAAACTAAATAGATTTTCAAACTCCCAAGCAGTTTTTTTTATTAATTAAATTACATGAATTTCATAAATTCAAAATTTTAGATGTAATGCCTAAAGCCAAGATTTCCCAAAAACACACAAATTTGGAACGAAGTTTTAGAAACGGACATACTTTTATTTTCATTTTTGATTAAGAATGAGGTAATTATAGTTGATTTATTTTATTTTTTTTTTGTTTGGAAACTTCAAAAGTAGCCTTGAACTATTCTTGCCAGTTAAAATTTTCTGTTTCTACATTATCTGTCACGAATTTTCAATCCAAGCTTCAAACCACATTATGTAAAATTTATTCTGGTGAAACTACCGATTTTTTTTACAGTAATCTAAGCTATAGTCATAGATGAATCATCTTCAATGTTTTAAATTTCATTCTTCGTTTAATTGGACGCACAATTCTGAAGATATCACAAATGACATAAGTAAAATGAGATTTTAGAATTTTACAGATTCATAATATTCTGAACACGCGTTCGCTTGATGTCATGGATTTCCAAAATTTTAATAATTGAAAGACATATGTAACCTTTTTTCAGGACCATGATTATGAAGATTCTAATTTTTGCTACATTAATTTCAGTTGAATTTAGCCACATACTTTTAGATTTTGGAAAAGATTAGCTAATTCAGGAGAACTGCCATAAGGAGGCTTGAAAATTTCAAGAAAATTTATTTCCCTTTACTTTTTTTAAATAATTAAATAAAAAGCTTTATTTTTCCTAAGAAATTATAAATTACAATAATATGTTCAACTCTTTCACTTTAATATTATGCAAAACATTCATTTAAGATTGATATGGATTTTAAATTTTCTCGACCTGATATTTGCCAACGCATTAAAATTAATATAAAATCAAAACCATGTTAAAAGAATTGACGATCCAATAGAGAACCCATGTATTCAATGGTAATCAGAAATAGATTCAGATAAAATATCCAAGAGTAAGAAAAAACTCTACATGAAATTTGAAGTAATTTTCGTAAAACTGAAGTTTACTGTTGATATATATATATATTTTTTTTTTTAATTAAAAAAACCCAAAAATCTCAAAGGGGCTCTTTCAAACTCTGAAATTTGGAAAATTTTAAGTTTTTGGCTCTTCTGACTCAAAAGGTTGCCGACCACTGACCCAGATGATCTATTATCAGATAATGTGTTACAAGATTTTTTTAATTTTAAGGGATCTTTCTGATTTTCAAAATGTCACAAATAATGGAAAGGACATTAGAAGACCTGTCGCTTCAAGTGCGTTTCTCACCAAAGAGATTGGGTTTCTGTGAAATCTGGAATAAAACAAGTCCAAACAGTTGCCAAGCTTGCCAAATATGCTTATTTGATATCGAATTAGATGCAGGTCGAATTCTCTAGTTAACAACTTTGGTATTACAAAATACAGTGGTTTAGAAAATTAAAAAAAAATCGTGAACTTAATCCACTAACCTAAATTATTCATGTAAAATCGGATGCAAATATCTTGGACTGCATAACATAAATTTTAAACCTCTTTTTGTATATTGACGGTGAATAAATTTGCTATCGATTATCTGAACTTCATATTTTGCGTATGATCAACAGTAATCAATAGTAATTACATTATAATGTGATAGAAAAAATAATAAAAAAGCATTTTTGAGAGAAAATTTTGTTTCCTCGACAGTTTGAGACTCGATATTAACGTTTAAAAAATCTAACTTGCTATGGACCGTAAATGTCAATTAAAAACAAAGATTTCAAGTGGATATTAATCAAAATCGGTTTTAAATTGAAGAAGTTATGCTTATCTTATGCCGTTTTCGTTTTTCTCCACTAGCGCAGGGCAAAACTGTTTTCTGAATAAACGAACAGAATCGTTACCCGGGACGATGCAAATATATGGTTGCTATACTCACCCTTATGTTTACCCCCAACACTGACAACTTTTACGGGGTGCAACCGCCTGCTTGAGGTTCAAATCTCGGGCAAAACTAGTGGACTTTTGAATTAATAACCGAACATAATAACAGCAGTTAGGGCAAAACTCGTGAGTAACTAGGTTGTCACTGCCAATAAACGAAAACACTATTAATATATTCTGATTTTTTAAACAGTGTATTCGAAAAAAGTGCAACACTTTGTTTTGTGAATAACTTGTGAAAGCATGGATGTAAATTTATGAAATTTTCAGGGAAGCGAATGTAATGTTTACATGTGCAAAGTCGTTCTCAAGATAGCGTCTAGTAAAGAAGAGTTTCGACTTTTATTTTTGGGCACCACGTGCGCCATACTATAAACCACCTTTTTCCAGAAACAAGACTGTTGTTGATTACGTTTTCTGTTTCCCGAAGCTTAAACCTTCAAAGTTACTCAAAATTTTTAATTTGGTCGAAGTTGTGACAAATTTAGTCGATTGTCCTCCATCGGCACAAAAACAACATATGTATGTATGTATTTAACTTTTTATCACTCCACCACAGTTTTTGCGAAATGGCACGATGCCAGATAAAATCAAAATGGAGTATGAACTTTGGGAGTGCTACGCGAGGAAAACGGTCGTATTTGAAGGCAATCTTCTTTGTATATTCAACCATTCATCGTGTCAATCGTTATGAAACACTGACTGATTTGCAGCTTCCACAAATCGTTAGCCTCTCAAAATTCTAGAATTTTTTTTTTCATTTTTATTTTTTGTTTTTCTCCGTAAAATAAAGGCGATACTTGTCAACGAAATGTTTCTGGCTGAAAAACTGCGAGGCGCTCTCTAGAGAGTGCGTTTTTCTCTTCATTACGAAATTTTTCACAATATCTGCGCACTAGCTGTCCAAATATTTTGCGCACGATTTTACCACCGTATTTTGTTTATTTTACTGGTGAGCAGCTTTTCTACTTGAGCTTGCTATCAACTACGGTCCACCTACGGTCCTTCTTGGGCAATGCGCAATATTTGCACTCCGTGATTGGCTCGAGATAATCAACATTGCACAATGAACGAAACGAAAGATTGCTGGGAACAAGCAATACAACCTCACTGTACAGTTTTGAGAATCTTCTACTTTCGAATTAACCAATAACGACGCCGGCCAAGTCCGGAAGTGCAGCACATGTGGTAATTTGTTTTGCAGGCTGTACGCCATCCTTCCACAAATCTCACCCTGAGTATATGGGGGAGAAGGTTAAGGAATAATTAAAGAAGTTAGTGCCAAGGCACCACAATAAAAACATTCAATAACTTCCAGCTGGGTCATTTAAAATGTTTTTTTTTACACGTTTCAGCTTCTAGATGACACTGCATTCAATTATAAAATAAAAAAAATACATAACGCCATCTTCAAAGCACATACAAACTAAATAATATAGTTAAATAGAGATTACAACACAATCAAAATGAAATTGGAATCCATTTTCGCTCGAAAGTGATTTTTTTTTAATTTCTGCCATTCTCGTATAAATTTTCGATATAATCGTTTTTGTGTCGTCACAAAAAAAATTACCCCTCGATAAAATCATTATGGTTAAAAATTTTGATCATTAAAGCTTTTACAAAGCTAAGTCAAATCTGACAGTCAATCATGATGGAATTGATGGGAAATAAGCCTGAAAAAATATTTGAAATACTTCACATTGTGAATCCTTTAATATGGCGTTATTTTGTGCCCTTCGATTTTGCAACCAACATGGCGTTAGTCAATTCAGTGCTTAATAGTTTTATTATGGGCAGATGGCAAATGGCTAATTATTCTTATAATGGTTTTATGAGAGTCATAAAAAAGCTAAAAATTTGACGTTTTTCTCGCAAGCCAACAAATTACACGCTTAGGATGAGTTCCTCATTTTTGAGCTGTTAATCATCAGTACAGTAAATGAGGACATACTTTTTGAATGAAAAGGGATTGGTTGTGAATGACCCGTGGAATGAACCATGAGTTAAAGTCGGATTTCGTTGTCTGACGCCATCTTGAAATCCAAGATGGCAGCTTTCGCTAAACCTTAAAATGCTGTAAATGACTGAAAATCTCATGAAATTCCCACAATATGGGTATTGGATGAAATGGCTAAACTAGAAGAAATAGAATTTCGCTATCAGACGCCACCTTGAAATCCAAAATTGCGGCTTCCGCTGAACATTAAAATAATTTTAATGACTGAAAATCACATTAAATTTACACAATATGGGTATTGGATGAAATTACTAAATGAGCACAGGTTACCATCATGAAATCCAAGATGGCGGCACTGAACTTTAAAATAATGTTAATCACTGAAAATCGCATGAAACTCCCACAATATGTGTATTAGGTGAAAGGACTAAACTAGAAGAAGTCGAATTTCGCTATCTGACGCCATTATTAATCCAAGATGGTGGTTTTCGCTATGCTTTTCAAAGCTGTAAGTCGAATTTCGTTGTCCGACGCCATCTTGAAATCCAATATGGCGGCTACCGCTCAACTTGAAAGTACTGTAAATGACTGATAACCGCATAAAACCCCACAATATTGGTATTAGTTATAAGAGATCAACGATTAGAAGTCGAATTTGGCTATCTGTCGCCATCTTGAAATCGAAGATTGCGGCTTCCGTTGAACTTTGAAATGCTGTAGATGTTCCCTCAATAGAAATCTCCACAATACGGATATTGGGTGAAGGGCTAAACCAAGAGAAACCGAATTTCGCTATCAGACGCCATCTTGAAATCCAAGATAACGGTCACGCTCACTAAAAATCGCATGAAACCCTCACAACATTATTATTAACAGAATTTTAAAGTTCAGTGGAAGCCGTTATCTTGAATTTCAAGATGGCGTCCGATATCGAAATTTGACTTCACCCGTTTAGCCCTTTCACCCAATACCAATATAGCTGGGGTTTCAAGCGATTTTAAGTCATTTACAACATTTCAAAGTTCATAGGAAGCCGCCATCTTGGATTTTAAGATGGCGTCAGATAGCGAAATTCGACTTCTACTCGTTTTGCCCTTTCACCTAATAACCATATTGTGAAGGTTTCATGCGATTTACAGAAAACCTTAAAGTTTTGAAAATAAAAAAGGAAGCCGCCATCCAAGGAATATTTAAAGGAGGTAGTGCCGAGGCAGCCTTGCTTTAGTATTAGTACCGCCTGTGTCGTCACTGTTGCCAATAATCTGTGAATTTATATGGAAATTTTTCCTTTTTTGTTAGCAATTAAAAAAATTTGAAGATTTTTTCAACTTTGAAGGCACACAATTCTAGAAATATTATTGTTCTTCAAGACTGATACTAAAAAAGTTGAATGTAGTAAGTGAAAGTAGTTGTTTTGCTTTAATTCAGACGATTGAAGTTGCTGAGGTATCCTAACTCAAATTGACAAAAATTGATAATTAGTTCAAAATTTTGAAATCAGTTAGGTTTGAATCGTCGATAAAATAAAATAACCAAAAATAGTATTTTTCGAATCCAACCACAATAATAATAATAATAATAATAATAACGTAATAGATGCATAGCATCAACTAGCCGAAAACACACGTAAGCGTAATAATGATTTAGCTTAGCTTAGCTTAGCTTGATTGACTACTCACATCCACCTTTAATCATTGAATCCGAAATACGTAATCATTCGTTTTGACAAAATTATTTTTGGTGGAAGAGTAAATTTTACTTTTCATTTCAAATGCATTATATGTACTATTTTTTTTTTTTTTCAAATTGGATAACATTGTTGTTATATTTGCATTTCGAACTCCATGATCGCAGGCGTGGCTAAGTGGAACGAGTTCCACATCGCCAATGGTTGCTACTCCGTGATTGACCGAGGCCATCAATTTTGTTCAAAGGTCAAAAGAATGGTGCCTGGGACTGGCAAAACATTCACAGTGAACAAAATTGATGCTCTCTCTTTAAACATCAATAACGGCGCCGGCCACGTCCTAGTAGTCAATAGATAGAGAGAAAATGTAGAAAAAGGATTGAAAGAATTAAAATTTGCGCCTTAGGACCGAGGTCACCTCTGCATCCTAGCAAATAATTTTGGTAGGAGGTGTGGATTCTAGGATGTGATCAGGAGACACTTTTGACTAGTGTGATCTTCAATTACCTAACCTTTTTCCGTACGATGTTATCAAGTCCCAAAAATTTGAATTTTTTTAAACTCTGGTAAAAAACTTTTATTGTGATTTATTTTTTCACCTGACTGTGAATAGTAAACTGGAGTGATTATTTGACTCAATGACAAAACTTTAAAGAATTATACGAAACAAAAAAAAACAATCCGGGTAGAAATTATACACTCAACAAGAATTCTGTAAAACTCTATTTAAAGTTTGACGTTAACAATATCTAATCATTCAACATAATTATATACTTCAATCTTTTTTCTTTCAAGTGTTCTTGATGTCTTCTTTAAAAGTTATTACATATACATTAACGAATAGATATTGATTCAATCTGTGTAATGGAGAATGGTAACACTTCGATCGCATGACACTATTTATTTGAATTGAACAATTATAAACTTTCCCGAAAAATCTATATTGTACCTATGTATCTAATTAAAATTAAAAAAAAAAACTCATTGACTCTTGAGTAGTTGCGTATTCTATTCATTGCTTTCACTTTCATTTGGTGCTTCACTTATTACAAAATAGAGAAGTTAGGAGCACTATATTTGACTATTTTGAATGAAATACAAAAATAAATTTATTCACTTGTTAAGTTCATATTTTACTCTCAAAAACAATCGTAGAATGAGCTGAAGAGAAAAATTAAAGCGAAAGTAGACTACATTTCTTTAAATATTATAACACTTTAAAAAGTCGAACTGATGAAATAATAGTTCGACTGTGTATTTTTATCTATTCATATTTAAAAGTAATTTGATAAGTAGGTAAACGTTTTCAATTCTCTAGTGTATCTTCAACAAACAAACGCCTTAATGAAGGCTATAGAAAAGCCATTAGAAGTTGCAAATATCTCTCTCGCTCTCAAAACTTAATGCAACTTAACTTATATCTGCACAAGTTTTTGTTGAGTTGAAAAATTTCAAATCTTTGCTCTAGAAATGATATCTGCCAAAGTTTTAATCCAATTGATAATATTTGTTTTATCAGGTATATTTTTGAAAATAAATAAAGCTATAATAATGAAACAAAATATTTATATGATTTTCTTAAGCTCGTTATGAAACAAAAAACTCTCGGACCGTTCCGGAGAACGTTTTGCGACCCTATCTGAATAAACCGCTAGGAATTATATCAAAATATCATAGTTTCATATTTTCTTCCACTAAGTTTTAAATGGACACAGCTTGAACAAAATAAAAACAATCAACTCAATCGATTTAAAAATAATTGAAATATTTCTATTTTGGGCCCTTTGTAAAAAAAAAAACTATTACGAAAACAATTACGCGACTCTACGCTGGCATCGTTGTGTTTTTTTATGTTCGCAAAACTTCAAAATATAATGAAAAATAGAAAGACTTGATAAACTAGCCGCTAATATTTATCATTCACGCGTTAGTATTTACTTGCCAAAATAGATAAAAGTTTCAAATTGCAAACAGTCAACTCAACAGATTCATTTTCAATTACAACACACAATTTCTTGCTAAGCCTGCATAATGTAAACGCCTTAATGTATACCGGAATTTCAAATAAAGCTTCCAGTTGGAAAAGCCTTTTCCAAAAGTTCTTTTCGCAACCAAGACTGCATAGAAGTTTGCATAGTACATATGATTTCATGGCTTGCTATGATGAAAGTTGCTGCCAACATGTCCATTTCTGGCCGAAATTCTTAGAAATATTTGTCAACAAAAAATAAAAATTAAACAGTTACTTTAAAAAAAATAATGAAACAAATCACTTATCTTGAAAATCCGCTTTTAGTTTTCCACCCAAGAATCGCGATAGATATTCCTTACACAACAACCTAGGGCACGTTAAGAGTGCCCGGCACCATCAAATTCGTCATTGTGAAAACATCAATTTTATCACATTTCACACTTTTTTCGCCGATCACTTCACTTTTAAAGATCGAAGAACACAAAAACTAGTTGCTTGATGCACCAATAACTATTTAAAACCATTTAATTTCGGAAAACTTTTTAAAAAATCAGAGCGATGAAAATTCTACGACACTCAACTCCGACCATTAATGCCAGGTGACCCATATATTTTATATTTACTCACACGTAAGCGTAATAATGATTTGCCAGCAAACAACCTTTGAAACATATCGGAAAATCTAAATTATTCAATTAATCGCACTCGAAAAATCCGCTCATGCAGACAGACAGTCAGACAGGCAGATGATGATCGTTCGAACTTTCTTATGAAATGCATTCAATTTGTTCGGCCGGTGCTGTGCCGCGTCATTTTCAACGATGTTTGGGGTCCAATTTTCGCGCGCGCCGATTGTATCTTTCGATTGCTCACTCGATGCACCGGAAAAACAACAACAAATGTGATGCCATCCCATCCATCTAACAACAACGACAACAGTCCAAAACATACAACAATTGACCGGTCGAGGGCAGTGTTGCTCAAATTCAAAGAATTGAGATAATTTTTGAGGAAAATTTCCTAAAGAATCTTCGATCTACTGCATTTTAAGATTTCAAGGCAAAGATGAGCTTTCCACAACCCAAATTAGTGCAAAAAATCATGTTATACAACCATTGAAAAGAAGGGACCTAAGATGATTCCCTTACGGTACTCCAATTCTTTTTTTTAATATACGCAATTGCGGCACGTTTTAATTAGTAAATTCCTTCAATATTTACAATGATTCTTGGAACATTTTTATTTTAATTATTGCTACGCTTTGCGAAACACTGTCGGATTTGTTACCGCGAGACGCCGATAGAAAAATAAATCCATCTACTTATGAGAATACGTAACCGATCACAGGTCGAGTTTCGATATTGGTGGCCAGCACAATTTCTTTCCTATCATGGCCCCAGCTGATGTGTGGCCAATTTTGGAAGACCCTGAAATCGAAACATCGGAAAGCGAAAAACAATAACAGCCGTACTGCTGCTACTGCTGATGTTTTGAAGAATCAGAAGAGGGGAAAAAAACCTGACTCGCAATAATCATCATTTGTTGAAATTTGAACCGAAATAAGATTTGAGAGGACGCGATTCACGCGGTTTTTCTTCGATTTTTTTTTCTTCTACGAATGCATCTCCGAAAGGGGGTTTGGCTGATACCCCTCCATATAAATACAAAGTGAGTCAATAACCGGCTATCGTAACACGTTCACTTTCAATTATGGATTATTTTTGAGGTTTCGAATAAAAACGCATTAAACTCGGGGTGGAAAATTGCTTTCGCTCGGTATTGAAAAAAAAAAGATATCGGTTCACATCCGAAGTTCGGGCAAGGATTTTCAACTGCAATCGCTGAATGATTGGTGAAAGTGCGAGCGAATCAATTGTGGCTGTCCAAAATTATGCATATCGATTAACGTTTTTTCAAAAATTGACAAACTTGTTAAGCTTCAAATCAATAATCTAACTCAACTCAATTTGATTTCATTCTATTAGTTAAAATCTCCGGACTGATTTGAAGCTTAAGCTTCGTTTCAAAGATTTTTTAGGACAATGTTTGACCAAATCTTCAAATGACATTTTTGGCATTGGATCTATTTTTTTCGATTTCCTTTAAAAAATACTTTGAAATAAATTGTTAAAAGGAGTTACAGTCTCAAAAATTTCCAAAAACCTTCGGTCCCTTAATAGTTTGCATAAACTTGATTTCTGGATTTCGAAAACGAAATTCTTTTTCTGGAGCCAGATTTCGAAAGTTTCTCATTTATGTTATTTATTCGTGATTTTCTTTTCTCTTTATTTTATTATTTTAATTATGATAAATTTCACTTTCCAAGAATCGGTTTAAAAAGTGAAATGAAAACATATTGTAAAAAGCATCGAAATTAAGTGCTTTCGTCTGTACCAAAGAAAGAAAAAAAAACCGATGCATAACGCATAATTGGTAAACCGGTCCGATAATCCGGAGAGAAGGAATAAAAAAAAAACTTCACACCCGAGAGCAGTTTGCACCGCTTCTTGCGATTATCATGAGCCAGCGTAGCTTATTGTTTATACCAATCCGAGAACGAATGCGTGAAATGATGCTTAAATTATATAGGCGTCGAAAATTGGTCAAGTCTTAATTATAGCCATGAGGCGGAAAGACATATTCCACCTTTTGTGGATTATTTGTGGGCGAAAATGGACATAAACAAAACGAAAACAGAAAATTTGGCTGCAGTTGCTTACGAAATATGTGAAAAACAATGCATCTGGGAACGTTATATGGAATAAATTATTGTATTTATTGGATATTCATAAAAAAATAGAAACTGAAGCTAAGCTAAAGCTAAGCTAAAGCTAAGCTAAAGCTAAGCTAAAGCTAAGCTAAAGCTAAGCTAAAGCTAAGCTAAAGCTAAGCTAAAGCTAAGCTAAAGCTAAGCTAAAGCTAAGCTAAAGCTAAGCTAAAGCTAAGCTAAAGCTAAGCTAAAGCTAAGCTAAAGCTAAGCTAAAGCTAAGCTAAAGCTAAGCTAAAGCTAAGCTAAAGCTAAGCTAAAGCTAAGCTAAAGCTAAGCTAAAGCTAAGCTAAAGCTAAGCTAAAGCTAAGCTAAAGCTAAGCTAAAGCTAAGCTAAAGCTATGCTAAAGCTAAGCTAAAGCTAAGCTAAAGCTAAGCTAAAGCTAAGCTAAAGCTAAGCTAAAGCTAAGCTAAAGCTAAGCTAAAGCTAAGCTAAAGCTAAGCTAAAGCTAAGCTAAAGCTAAACTAAAGCTAAGCTAAAGCTAAGCTAAAGCTAAGCTAAAGCTAAGCTAAAGCTAAGCTAAAGCTAAGCTAAAGCTAAGCTAAAGCTAAGCTAAAGCTAAGCTAAAGCTAAGCTAAAGCTAAGCTAAAGCTAAGCTAAAGCTAAGCTAAAGCTAAGCTAAGCTAAAGCTAAGCTAAGCTAAAGCTAAGCTAAAGCTAAGCTAAAGCTAAGCTAAAGCTAAGCTAAAGCTAAGCTAAAGCTAAGCTAAAGCTAAGCTAAAGCTAAGCTAAAGCTAAGCTAAAGCTAAGCTAAAGCTAAGCTAAAGCTAAGCTAAAGCTAAGCTAAAGCTAAGCTAAAGCTAAGCTAAAGCTAAGCTAAAGCTAAGCTAAAGCTAAGCTAAAGCTAAGCTAAAGCTAAGCTAAAGCTAAGCTAAAGCTAAGCTAAAGCTAAGCTGAAGCTAAGCTAAAGCTAAGCTAAAGCTAAGCTAAAGCTAAGCTAAAGCTAAGCTAAAGCTAAGCTAAAGCTAAGCTAAAGCTAAGCTAAAGCTAAGCTAAAGCTAAGCTAAAGCTAAGCTAAAGCTAAGCTAAAGCTAAGCTAAAGCTAAGCTAAAGCTAAGCTAAAGCTAAGCTAAAGCTAAGCTAAAGCTAAGCTAAAGCTAAGCTAAAGCTAAGCTAAAGCTAAGCTAAAGCTAAGCTAAAGCTAAGCTAAAGCTAAGCTAAAGCTAAGCTAAAGCTAAGCTAAAGCTAAGCTAAAGCTAAGCTAAAGCTAAGCTAAAGCTAAGCTAAAGCTAAGCTAAAGCTAAGCTAAAGCTAAGCTAAAGCTAAGCTAAAGCTAAGCTAAAGCTAAGCTAAAGCTAAGCTAAAGCTAAGCTAAAGCTAAGCTAAAGCTAAGCTAAAGCTAAGCTAAAGCTAAGCTAAAGCTAAGCTAAAGCTAAGCTAAAGCTAAGCTAAAGCTAAGCTAAAGCTAAGCTAAAGCTAAGCTAAAGCTAAGCTAAAGCTAAGCTAAAGCTAAGCTAAAGCTAAGCTAAAGCTAAGCTAAAGCTAAGCTAAAGCTAAGCTAAAGCTAAGCTAAAGCTAAGCTAAAGCTAAGCTAAAGCTAAGCTAAAGCTAAGCTAAAGCTAAGCTAAAGCTAAGCTAAAGCTAAGCTAAAGCTAAGCTAAAGCTAAGCTAAAGCTAAGCTAAAGCTAAGCTAAAGCTAAGCTAAAGCTAAGCTAAAGCTAAGCTAAAGCTAAGCTAAAGCTAAGCTAAAGCTAAGCTAAAGCTAAGCTAAAGCTAAGCTAAAGCTAAGCTAAAGCTAAGCTAAAGCTAAGCTAAAGCTAAGCTAAAGCTAAGCTAAAGCTAAGCTAAAGCTAAGCTAAAGCTAAGCTAAAGCTAAGCTAAAGCTAAGCTAAAGCTAAGCTAAAGCTAAGCTAAAGCTAAGCTAAAGCTAAGCTAAAGCTAAGCTAAAGCTAAGCTAAAGCTAAGCTAAAGCTAAGCTAAAGCTAAGCTAAAGCTAAGCTAAAGCTAAGCTAAAGCTAAGCTAAAGCTAAGCTAAAGCTAAGCTAAAGCTAAGCTAAAGCTAAGCTAAAGCTAAGCTAAAGCTAAGCTAAAGCTAAGCTAAAGCTAAGCTAAAGCTAAGCTAAAGCTAAGCTAAAGCTAAGCTAAAGCTAAGCTAAAGCTAAGCTAAGCTAAAGCTAAGCTAAAGCTAAACTAAAGCTAAAGCTAATCTAAAGCTAAACTAAAGCTAAGCTAAAGCTAAAGCTAAGTCAAAACTAAATCAAATCCTAAACTCTGATTAAAAAAAACCATTTCAAATGTGAAATAAAACGTCAACAATTGTATAACCAAGAGTGTAATAAATAATTTGGCGTTGCATCATTCGGACGGCTGGAGCAAAATTGGTGATCATTAAAAGCGTGCCAAAATATTTTATGGCAGCGGAAATTGATCGCAAGAGCTAATAAACCGCAGCTGGTAGTCCTCCGCAGACAGTGATGATGGGTTGGGTACTAATAAAAAAAACCCGATTTAATACACTTATCAGTGGATTGGAGGCTTTCTTACAGAGTGTCAATTATCTTTGGAAATAAATGACACAATAATGGATTCCTTATTTCTGAATTATTTATTATTAATCTATAAAAAAGATTATGATTAAAGAAAATCGATAGCAAAAATTACTAAACTCAATATAAAAAAAAGGTGCCCAGTACGTTTTTTGGAGGATAAACGAACTTATATTCAACGAGTTCATTTATAATCCAAATAATTCAAACTGTTAAAGTTTGAGAGCCACATATCTCGACGCTCACTAGTGGTCAAGGGGTTAACCTCCTAAACTCTCATGCTAGATGGCGTGGGATCGATTCTCTGCTGTTTTTTGAAATTTTTGTCAAATTTTTGATCGCCTTTGTAATTAATTTAGCGATTGCTGGCTACTGCTGCTGAGCAAATGGCTACCTTTTTTGGAGCCAACGTAAGCATGATATGTTCTATGGAATAGAAAAATTTTAAACAATTTTGTTTTTTTTTGGTTTTGAGATAGGTCCTACAAGAAAAAAAATCCAATTTTTTGATACTAAATTCATCAAAATCGTGAAACCTAGAATAGGAGTTAATGTGTTAAGAACGTTTTTATGGAACATACAAATTCCCGGACATCATCGTAACTCGTCGAGCTGAATCGATTGGTACCTATAAAGTGGGGTCTTGGACCCTTAATTAATGATATCCCCAACTGACCGTTCCCTATGCCTTTCTGTAAGAAAGCCAAAACGTTAGCAGACTGTTTTAAGCAGCCAGTAGATTACCGATGATTGAAGAGCGATTGCACATTCAATCTTTCGGATTTTTAGTAAATTTTATGAACATCAGGACAGTACTCAATGCGTACTGTGACAAAATTTTGGTAGAATTGTAAAAAAATTCTCAAAATGAACTATTTTAAAAGTTTTAAAATGGCTAGGATAATTTCTGGGAAAAAGAAAAAAAATCCTTCAAAATCTATGTCAGTAGCAGACCATCTTTGATTAAAACCAACTCTCGGTATGAGTATCTATCAAAGAAACTAACCTTTTCGCTAAAGGCTCAGCAAAAAGCTTTCCCCTCGTAGCGACATAAATCAGCTTCTGTTGTTTCCGTTTCCTTACAAAAGGAAGGGAACCGAATCTAACCCATAATCCTGATGGGAACCGAGGGAGGTTTTATACCTACTATTAAACAACTCTCTCCTTCTCCAGCCTCATAGACCGTCCGCGTTCTATCTAACACAGTTAAGTTAGGTCTGCTGTCTAATATTCCACTTGGCTCTTCTGTTTTCCTGTCCGATTTAAAATATATATTCGCGTGCCCTAGCAGTCAGTGTAACGACGAGCATATGTTCCAATTTTCTTCTTTCGTTACAGGGATTGATTCATTTTGTGAAAGCTTGCAATTTTCTCAAGAGGGAATATTATTGGAGCAGTTCTAGTTGTAAATTTGTATAAAATTTGATTTAAAATTCAAAATTGAACTTCATGTTTCTTGAAAATAAATTATTATTTTTAACTAATCATCATTTTTAACTAAATATAAACATTTTAAGATGTGATCATAAAATTTCCAATGATATACAGAAGAGGAGTAGGCAATGACTTTTGCTAATCGCACGCGTTTTTCTAGCGGTCCGCGAAAATTTTACAAAATTTTCAATTCCAGTACATAAAACAGTCGAGAATTAACTAGAAATGGCTTAAAGTGAAAGTTGGAAGGAAGTGCATAAGTGTCCACCGAAATTTCCGTAAATTTAGAGGCGAATACTTGTTTTTTTTATAAAAAGAATTGCAAATCGGTAGCTGCAGAAACGAAGTGTTTATACATTGAATTTAAATTTTATTCTCGTACTCTGTATTCTGTATACAAGATTACTCTTTTTTGGCTTTCAAAAACTGCGAAAACCAAAGCTTTCGTTTTAAAAATTGTTAAACTTTTACACTGGAGCAGAATTTTGGCAAATCATTATATTTTATACAAAACAATCAGCAAATACAAACTTTAATCTACTAAGGACCTTACCACGAGCAGACATGTTATCAAATGTTATCAAATGCTGGAATTTGTTTGAAATAGGGTTTTTCACAACTTTTGTCGTCCATCAGAAATCATCTGTCTCATAGCCTCGATTCCGTTTGTTCAGCTTACGAGCTGTGGAACGAGCAAAAACTTGTTGTTTGATGTTAGATTTGAATGACTCATAACTAGGCAACACTTTCGGGTTATTGGAGATTTTTTTTTTGACATTTCAGCAATCTACACGTTATTTTTCGCATATTAAAAATTAAAAAAAATTGGTATGAACCTTGAATTTCCTGATGACCCTAAACCGTAATTTCCGATCATGTGCTTCTTTCCAATGCTGGATTTGAACTTAGTGGACATTTTTGACAGAGTTTGCATACTTTTCCCCTACGTTTACATAATAATTCTTTGAATAATCAACGGTTTTCTCAGCTATCAATTTAAAAATGATGGATTTTAAAGGAAACTGTGCAAAGTAATTTTTTTCCTTTTTTCTTGCATCGTAAATATCTCAGAAACGCATAAATCTAAAATTAAAAAAAATGGTCTGATAGTACTTTCAACAGACAACAAAATGCTGTCAAAGTTTTGAATGAGCGATCATTAGTAAATGAGATTTCAGCAAAAGAAAGTGTCCCATTTCTAAAAGAACTAAGCTTTATATATTTTTTTTGAAATTTTTTAAGATCATGACCACAGAAAATGTGAAAAATTCGTGTAGAAACCGTATTTTCTATCAATGAACCGTTAACATTGTTTTAAATCACACCAGATAAATTTTTGAAAAAGAATTGTTAAGTTTTAGATTGTTAAAATACGAAACACTGAGTTTTTGACGAATTTACAAAGGCAGCGGTTTTTCGAAACTCTTGTCAATTTTCAATTTCTCAGATTTTCTAAAACTTACATTCAACTTTGCACAATAAGTTTATATTCACCAGAAAGGTGATTTTATACCAATTCTAGTGATGTAATTACATTAGCACTACTATTCTTCACAAAAATAAGCGATTCTTTACAAAATCCCATTTTTTAGCATTCCGTAGCTGATCTACAGTCTTTTTTCCGAAGCATGTTTTTTCAGATTTTTTTTTCTTAGATTATGAATAACGGAAAACTGAAGTGATGTAGATAAATAATGTCTGAAAGTTATACTTCAGTAAGATTACGAGGAATGTTACATTGACACTCAAGGTCTGATTAGGAAGTTTTTTTTCTCTGGACTCTCAGGGTGCGTCCATAAAAAAATTAATGATGCAAAATTAAAGATTCCAAGAATTCATTGAGGGTCCCCGAAGATTTTTTTTATGCATCCGCATGAAGTTACAAGCTGCCAATATTGACACTCAAGAGCGGATAAGGGTTAAATAATTAAAAAAAATCCAGAAACAAAAAAAACATTCCTTTTTAAGAACTAAAAGCTTTTCATTTATAATTTTGAAGTTCCAAGTCAGAATCAAAGTCTTATATTTTAAAACGAAAGCACAAACTAAAAATACGTCATTTGAAATGTATCATTGTGTGAATCAGAACCTAAAAAAAGTGTATATACTGCAATAAATTCAAGATCAGAATATAAAAATTAGTCCGATAATGTCTAGCTAGAGTATGGGTGGCCAACTTTTTATCAGAATTTCAGAAATGAGATTGGCTGGTGGACCAAAAAACAAACATTTTTTTTTTAGTATTGGAAGAAAACAAATATTAACAGATTTTTGAAAACGCTTTAAAAATATTTGCTTAGGTCACATCGAGTATAGATTCATCTTAATAAGTCATTTTAGTCATTTGAGAAATAGTAGAAATATTACACAATAGGAAATGAATTACCCCTCCCAACTTATGCATTTACGTCAATCTTTTCAAGGGGTTTAGAGCCTCCTCGGTTTATTCATCCCAGAACTGTCAAATCGCATGGTCATATATACACTTAGAAAAATCAACGTAGATTTACATGAAACTACATGGGTAGAAAGAAATCGGCCATTTGCATGCGATAATACTGATTGTTTCATGTAAATTTTCTTCAGCATTCAATGCTGTTATTGAATGTAGGTTTACATGATCTATCTCATCCCATGAATCTTATTAGACAGGGGATGGTTACGGAATAAAAAAAAAATAAACACTTTTTGTGCAGAGAAAATTTTTTATTCCACTTGAAACACACTTACACATGGAATTGAAAAAAAAACATTTGGTTCAGACACTCCCGAACACTGTTTTGTTTTCGCTGATTCCACCGATGAAAACGACGGCTAGTGCGAAATGACAGCAGAAAATATGCTGTTGCACAGTGGGAGCTCCAAAGATTGTTAAATTTCCAGGCATCTAATTTCTCAGCTTCGGTTTCCTGCAAATGACATAAACAGGGTTGCTAGCGATTTTTTGTACTGAAATTCCAAAGTTTTTCCCGGTTTTTCCCAGGTTTTCTCCCGGTTATAAATGATGATTTTCCCGATATTTATGATACTCGTTTTTGATATAAAATCATGGTGAATAAAAAAATCAATATAAAGGGCTTCAAATTTCAAATAATTGTAGCCCAAAACTTGTTAAACGGTTATAAATCATGTTAGAAACACTTCGGCGTCTTCTAACACGTAGTCTTTTCGTATCAAATTGACAGGTTTTCATGATTTTTTTTAACAAATCTAACGAACTCTGCAATTTTAACCATTCTGCAAAAATAAGTCCGGTTAAATTGATCTAGAAAAAAGGTATAATTTGTATAGAAATATGTTAACAATACATCGGAACATATTATAAAATCAACTTGAAAAGGGATTTGTCATATAAAACTTAAAATCATCAGATTGCAGGAAAATATTTAGTTATTTTCTAAATGCAGTATTTATTTTTCTGTGCACAAATCCAAAGACATATTTTAAAAAAAAATGTTTTTTTAAATACAAAACAATGAATAACTTTAGTAATAGTCGTTTGAACTAAAGATTCTGGAAAATATAGAAATCGTGTAGAAGACAGGGCTGAGCTTTAATTGTTTGAGTGTAAGGTATTATTTTTTATCAGGGTTAAGACCTAAGATTTCGGAAACTTCAAACAACAGCTTAACGTAGAATGGATTCAAAACTTAATATTTGCAATGTAATGCTTCGTTCCTCAGGCCAATTCAAACGTACATAATACAAAACAAATACAAAATTGGAAAACCAATATCTAGTTCTAGTGAAAAAGAGGTGTAACTCTGCTTAAAAACGTCTCACGCTGTCAAATTACTTGTTACGGAGAGCGAAAAAATGAGATAAATCATATTTCTCCGCAATTAGTTAAGAAAGCGATTCAAACTTCGTTTGTTTACTGATAAACGAAAATAAGCGTTAATGACAAAATATCAAACATGTCAATTTTCCCGGTGAGGTGCCGAAATTCCCGGTTTTTTCCCGGTTTCCCGGTGACGTGATCAAATTCCAAAGTTTTTCCCGGTTTTCCCGGTTTTCCCGGTTCGCTAGCAACCCTGCATAAACCAGTGTTAACATGTTATAAGTCACTTATTTTCAAAATTGTTTACCTCTAATTAGCAAACACAATTCTATTGAATAAAAAACTGCCAACAGTTGCCGACACAGAACGGGACGAGAATCTAACAGAAGTTAAAACGAAACAAAACTGACGCTGGCGCTGGATTTAGCATGCATTTACATGTTATTTCCCTTGAAAAGGTGAGGATGCTATACTCTTTTTCAATATTCTTCCAGCGCACACAGGAGTATTTCACCCAAAAACCTGGCCAAAACTCAAAATTTAAATTTCATTGGTAACTTTTATGTCAATGTTTATTTAATTCTTGAATAAATTTAGCACCATGTACCGGTCAGTTTTTTGACATCTGATTTATTTATAAGCTATTGCAGCTGTCGAAACTTTAGTATTTTTATGAGATAGAATTTTTTTACAAATCGATGAATCAGCGCGACTACGTCACATCAATGAATAAAACTTTCTTAAGTGACTAAAAATGAAAATTTGTAATGGAAAACTTTAATGGAGGGATGTTTAATAATTTTCAGTATAATAGACAAAATTCGATGACTATAGAGACAGTACGCAGTGCTTTGAAAATGTTGCTATTAATTTTTTTTTAACGTTGATTTTTTTTACAAATTAGTGTTTTTGTTTATGTTCCCAGCAAGTCCCGGCAAAATGTTTGATATCGTTTGAAAACTGATAACTTCATTAATCATGTGCAAAAGAAAAAACTCGCGCATTTTTGATATTTTTAAGTTTGAAGTTTAAAAATATTGATAGATTTTTTCCACAAAAAAATCACCTAGGACTTCGTTAATTTTAAATTAAAGCTCAGTAAAATTTATGTACTTTTTCGAATATTTTCAAATGTTATTTAATTTTCAATAACAAATAAAAAAAATCTGGATTATTTTGAATTTTACAACTTTTCTAACCTGGATTATCTATCATGTCATATAAATGTTAGAAAATTTCTAATAGAAATTTATAAAAAATTACGAAAACGGTAAAAAAAATATTAAATGATCTTAAAAACGTTTGATAAGTCTAAAAAAACTTTTTTATTGATTTTAAAACTAAAAAAATACTTTTGGCCAACTTTTTCTTCTACGTACTCCTGTGTGCAGCGCTGGTGTTAAAATGTAAAATCACTTGTAATGTAAGGTTTTACAATGTACGGATCTCAACCTCAACTTAATTCAACTCTTCCAATTTCTCCAGTACCACGATTTGACAGGTGTAAGCCATATTTGAACAGGACGAATACGAATTTGATTGTTTTATAATCACTGCACCTTTTCAAAATAAAAACTTTGCTACAAAAAATCGGTCTTCTACAAGGCTGGAAAATAGAAAAAAAATCACCGACCAGATCATTATCCAAAGTTTTTTTAAGTAATTATGCAAAATTTTCATTGGACAGGTTTGCAAATTTCATCACACTGAGTATACCTTATACATAAAACAATAGTTTTGTTGATTTTGTTTTGGTTTCGGCATGAATTTTCATCTTAAACGATTATAACTCTTTTCAAAAACTGCTCAGTTTTTTGTCAAAAAGTGCTGCAGCGAGGTTCGAATTGGCAAAAATTACAGAGCAAACTATGTAAGTTTTACATAATTTGCTAATGTTATTTAATTTTGATGGATGAACGAAGTTGTTGAAATAGAATTGAAGTTTCGAAGGGTGAAATTGTTGTAAAATTATAATTTAAATCATGATTCGGTGTTTTTTTTTACGATTTTAATACGATTTGGAAACGATCTTACTATCTTTCTAAGGCGCTATCATAACTCCTCAACATTAAAAATAATTTGAGTCCGCTTGAATGCGCTCCATACCAATAATA
The DNA here is from genome assembly GCF_029784155.1 of Uranotaenia lowii. Lineage (NCBI taxonomy): Eukaryota > Metazoa > Arthropoda > Insecta > Diptera > Culicidae > Uranotaenia > Uranotaenia lowii. The sequence goes on from NC_073693.1 coordinate 244,222,947, forward strand.
TGTATAGTCACCAAAACCTAATCGGAAAACATTGAAAATGTGTGATGGAATTTACAGATAATGTGTCAAATACAGTTTTGATAATTTAAAAATTGTAACTGAAATTGATTTTGTATTCGGTGACGGAAACCTTTTATGTAAAATTGTTTAGAATTTCTTCCTACTTGTGCGGCCCCCAAAGCTTCTCTGAGATTGATTTTTTCCTGCTTTTTGAATTTTACTTTTTCTACGATAGATTGTTAATTAGTTTATTATCAGAGAAAATTCGATTCAAAAATTATTGATGAAGCATTTCGGGTTCAATGATTAAAGGTGGATGTGAGTAGTCAATCAAGCTAAGCTAAGCTAAGCTAAGATAGATTGTTAATTAGTTTATTAATTGAAATTATAGTACATATAGGATATAGGTACTAAGTCAAAAAAGGGGCGGAGTCAGTGATTTGAACAAATATGCACTTTAATTGTTAGGAGCTGCGTTTGCCCCTCAATCATTCATATTTTTAACTTTTTTTGCATTTTGAACATTTATTGTGTTCTTTTAAAAACAGAAGTATAATATTATTTATACCAGGCCCGTGCGAAGGACCCGCTCATGGGGGGGGGGGGTTTTCAAAATTCAAAATTCAAAATCAAGATTTCCAAAGTTTTGAATGATTGCTTTTTGCGGCAAGTCATCAATAAATTATTTTAAATGATCTTCCTTATTTTGAGCTAGACATTTGCTTAAAAATAAATACTAAGCAGTCAAGTTTACAAATCTAACATCAATTTTTCAGAAAACACAGAAAACGAATGCGATTTAAAATTTTGAATGAAACCAGAGTTTAATGCTTCAGAAATAAGAATAATAGAAATAAAATTCATATAATTTCAGACCAGGGAAGAAAATAATCATGATTTGGAATTGTTCAGCAAAACTATAATCATTGTTGTTTATTAATCGTCGAAATTTACATTCCTGTTTTTCTTTTTCAATGGAAGGCTTCATTGAAAAATTTCGCTGTATTATTTTAAATCTGAAGAAATATTTGAATTGTGAAATCTTGCTTAAGAAAAAATCCATTTTGAACTTGAAAGAATTTATTCGAAACACATATGTACCTACTTGATGATTAAATCAATTTTGATAAAAAGAAGAATATCAATTTTACTTCAAAAGTACCAGTGATTAAAATCATAAATAAAATCATTTTTTATTTCGTCCAGTTATCATCCAAAAAGACTGAAATAGTTCATTTATAAAGTTCACAATAACTACTCCCCATATTGATAAAAAAATACATGTTCAGTACATAATTGAAAGCTTCTATTGCCAAAGTATGGGAAATGGGTGATTTCTTGAATGATCAATAAGAAACTTGTAGACAAAAATAAATTTCAAGTGTTGTTGTTAATATTGAAAGTTAAAAGCAAATATTTATTTAATAAACGTTGTGCAATAAAATTTTGCTTCAAAGTTTCTACTTCGAATAATTTCGAAATGTTTCACAATAAAAATCGGTAAATTCATGTGAAAATTAAAAATAAAAAACTATAAAATTCGTTAACTGTATTTGAATATTAAAACAAATTAGGACATTAAAATAGGTACGTTTCTAGTATTGATGATATGGAGTTTATAAGTTTAAAAATGAATCAGTTGTAAGTGGAATCAATCATAGATAACTAATGCTCTAACAAATCTTCATGAAATTGAAAAAATAAAACTGATTCCTTAATTGTTATATTTAATGATATTTTAATTAATTTAGGAATAATAATGATGATGGTGATGATGATGCATGATTGAAATAAGTTAAGTTCTTCAGTTTTTATAAACTTGGAATAAATCATTACACGCATATCCGACTAAAGTGAAGAAATTTAAAATAGAAAAGGTATTATTTCACTTAACCAATTTGCTGAAACCTGCATTTGATTTTCGCTTAAAAACATCTGAATTTAAATTTAATTTAAATGGAGTAAAGTGGACAAGTAGAAGACTGCTATAACATTTTTTGATGAAACCAAATTTAAATGCGATCTAGTGGAAAGTGGATAATTGATATGAAGCCTTTTTTAAATCTTTTGTTATGTTTTAAAGTTTTGTCAAAGAAGTAAAAAAAAATTCTCAACAATTTTCACCTATTTTCAAAAGTGCTTTAAAAAACAAAGCTCTTAGACAAAAACCTAATTGCAAATTTGATTTTGGGCAACCAAATTATTCAAAATCTTCTCTTGAACTCTTTGCAACTAGGAAATATGTAAAAATTGAGGTCTTGAAAATTTTTTTAAAAAATTTTTGGAGATGGTGTTAAGCATTCAAAAGAATGAGAAACACAAAAACCAATTGAGGCTGGAATTGGTTTCTTGAGGAATATTTCATATCAGCATAAAATTTGGAATGATATTCACCTTTTTTTACAATCAAAGTGGCTAGTTATAAAGTCATCGATACTAGGATTTTGTTTTTATTTATCTAAATCTGTTGACTATCGTAAGTGGCTACAAACTTGTGATGTGTAAAATTAGTATTCTATGATTGAATTTCGAAATTCAAATGATTGGTTTCAAATTTTGAACTTGTTTTATAACACTTCTTAGTGAAAACCCATTTTGAACACGAGCTAAGGGTTTTGTGTGTCAAGAATTGACTTTCAATACAAAAGGTTTTATCCGAAGTGCTAATCGAAATCTAGAATTGATTGGCTTCAATTCGTGAACGTCATATAGAGCCGTAAAATGAAATGTCTTAGGCCTAGAGAGTGATTTAAGACGAAATTCCGCCGGAAGCGAGCCGAATTTCTGACATGTTTGTCAACACTTATTTTTAAACACCTTTTGGGATCAAGTGATTTCTCGGTAAATTCATTTCTTGTGCTGAAAATTTTACTTAGAAAAAATCTCCATGGGGGGGGTTAAACCCCAAAAACCCCCCCCCGTTCGCACGGCCTTGATTTATACTTGCGTAATATAAAAGGAAACTACCACTTAAAAAATCAAAATCTCAAAAAGCAAGTTGGAATAGCAAACGAAAATTCGAAAGACTACAGATGCTCATAGGCATCTTTAAATATGTTGGATAAGTCATTATTTTTTTCATTCTAAGCAATCATAAAGTTGCAAGATAGAAATGTTCAAGAGATATTCGTTTTATGATAAATTGAGTTTTTTAACAAATTTTGTAGCAAGATTTGTTCACTTAGCACTCAAATACTGGTAAAAAAAAATAAACAAGTGAGTTGTTATTGTTCTTGAATAATGACGGTAATAAGAAAAGTTTAATAATATAGTCTGGGTGAACAATTTTAGATTTCTTATCGGCATGGCCCAGCATAAAAAAATTCTGGGTTCTTGAGAAAACAAATCTGTAATTCTGTTGTTCTACCGAAAACGTCTGTGATCATTTTTGTGATCGTGTTTTAAAAAAATAATTATAAAAATTATCTTGCCAAAATTCGATCTATTTAGTTATTTTATTTGAAACTAAGCAATCCACATTACCAAAATCATAAGAATTTAATGATTTAGCTCCTATCCCAAGTTTTTAAATTGTATTGAAAAAAACCCCGAAATCTGTAAAAAAAAGATTATAGGCTAGAATGCTAACTGTAACTTGACGAAATCCGCTCAAAGATTTAGAAATTATGGATTTTTCTATGATTCTGACATCCTTGCTGATCTTTTACAAAAAAATTTAATTAAAAAACAACGTTCTTTCACCGTTTGTATGTAAAAAGATCGGACGTCGAGAAAAAAAAATATTGTGGAAGAACTTCTCGGAAATACCTACACAAAAAGGGAATTAATGTTCAATAAAGATTCAACGTCCAAGGCTGAGAAGACAGTGATTTTTCTGAAATATATAATTCTCACTATAAGCTATCGCTGTGATATCGTTACAGAAAACTTTTCAATGAAAGTGATGACAAAATATAGTTACAACAGTATGACAAAACAAAGATTTTTGTCAAAAAATTGTTCAAATTTTTTTTTATGAACCATATACAGGCCTTAAAAAATTTCCGTTTTTAATATCAAAGGGAAGCAAATGATATCTTTATTTGGAAGAACAAATGTTCCGAAATTTGAAAATTAAGATTAATATGAAATGATCAAGATATATCAAGTGTTGTAACTATTCAATTTTGGCTGGTGTCCACCTTGCATAAAAATCTATGTAAAATTTAGGTTTTCGTAAACCTTATTGTTTTATCTTTTCATTTTCAGATTTAGTTTTGTCTAAAGTTGTTCATAGGTTAAGCTCTTCTAGCTATTAATAAACTTCATTTTAAGAGCGGCCCGCCGTAAAAAAATAATTTCAAATTGGCCCGTGGGTTCAAAAGGTTGCTCGTCTCTAGTCTAGCGGCATCTCCCAATTCCATACAAGATAAGAACTGGAGAACTGTATCGAAAAGTCATTAACAACTTTTAAAACTAGTTTACTCAAAAATGGGTGAACTTTTCCCTGGGTACATGCAAACAAAAGTTTGTTCACATGCTTAAAAAGTGTTTGGCAATCAATTAAATCGGATTAGCTTTTTCATCTTTACAAAGATGAATGTTTGAAAAAAAAAGAACGCTGCCCCTCTTTAAAAAGCATCAGTATCCCTCAGTCTTCTCAGCGGTTTTGGCATCTGCACATTACGCCAAGCCTGTACTGCAGTGACTTTCAGACAATAACATCCAATTCGTCGAGAAAAACATCAATCCACCAAATTGTCCAGATCTGCGACCTATTGAACGATACTGGGCGATTGTGGAGAAGATCTTTAGGAAGGTGGGGACAGTTTCTAAAATCATGGAAGAATTCGAGAAAAATTAGAAGGCATCATCCAGGAAATGCATGAAAGCTGTGCAGAACCTGATGGAAGGCATTTCATCAAAAGTGCGATCATTCTTTAGAACATAATTTTTTGACTTATGTTATCCATGATATTGTTTCTAATCATACTGATCTCCAATAAACTGAATAGGAAAAGTTAAAATAACAAACTTACTTCATTTTTATTCACAAAAATATGTTGCTAAAGAGGTTTCGATACAGTCCTTATAAGGAGATTTCGTCAGAACATATTTGCACAGGACAGGAAATCTTAAACTGCTAGACAGATGAGAAAGCTATCATCTCCAAATGGGCTAAGATATTCCAAAACGTGTTGTTATGTTGAAAAATATCTGCAAAATTTGAATCATACTAAATAAGATGCATAAAGAGATAATAATGTGCATAATGAATTGGCTGGCCATAGTATTAGAAGAGAAATTCACTCAACAAATTTGACTCTAAACTTTGTTCCAACTCACCAATCGAGTTATCACTGTAGTCCGGCAATGCACCAAAAGCTCGCCCCACGAACAAAAGTGAACCCAAAAAACTGAAGCGAGTCGCCGCACCAGCAGAAAGTGTAACAAATGCCACCCGGGTACCATTTGGATTTCCGCTGATGATGGTGAGCAAACAGTCAGCTTTCGTGTGTTACACATGCAACAATAAAAGTATGTAACAACAGAGTAGCAAAAATCAAAAAAAAAAACATCATTCATAACACCGAAATGAAGGAGGGCCGTAAATTTTTCGCCGTCTAGACAAGGCGCGCTCTCTTCGGGAAAACTTCGAAAGCGAACTTGGAAAAATGGACATGCAAGTTTGCTGTTTTTGGTGCAGGCTAGGACATTTCCTATCAAACAACAACTGGAAAGTAGGATAGTAGTTTGGTGCCTTAATTTTATTGATTTAACCCTTTTGTTTCCTCGATAAGTTATAACTTTGAGCTGCCCAGAATTAATGGAAAAGTGAGACTAAATGCCACTGACTGTTAACTGCAACCTTGAATGTCAGTCGTTCGATTCAAGTTCTAAGTCAGCAACAAAGAAGAAACAAACGACTTAAAAAAATCTAAAGTTACCATGAACACGCGTTAGTTTAAACAGAAACGATCGAAACGGACGTGTGTGGTTTTCCTTTGAAAGATCCATTTAACGATCGATTTGAGCCGAACAAAACGTTGCGGAATTGTTGATGCGTGACTTCTTCTGGCTTTCGATTACCTATTCGTTTATTGATTCCAACTTCGAACCCGAGGCGCTCTCTGTTGCGATGTCCGTCCAACTTGCGGAATTTGAAAGTGGACCTTAATTGATGTTGTGTTTTTTTTTCTGTTTCAGATTATTTTTCAATGTTGCTAAAATATGTGGGCTAACTTTTGAAACAAACGTTCCCAGTGAGAATTCTTTTACGAGAAGCTCCAACAGAAAAAAAATAGACAAAATGTTGGAAGTTACAATGTGAATTTTGAATACATCTAGAATCTAAACTCGTAATTGACATCTAAATCTGCCATCCTTCGGCATTTTGTTTATCAAGCATCAATCTTTCTGGGTCTGAATGGCTTCCTATCTGGTAATGCGGGAATGATATCGAGAATGCTGCAGAGGCGGTCAACCAATAATATTAGGGGCTGTTCACTAATTACGTAAGCACATGGGGGGGGGGGGGGAGTTTCACATTTGCTTAAGATCTCTTACTAGTGGTTAGAGGGAGTTTCCAAAAATCTTACGTAAGAAATATTACATTAAAAATTCATCACAGCCACAGCCATACGAAACTATATTACTCGGGTTTTTTTTTACTCGCTACCTATTTGTTAGTTAATTTTGATGTTATGTTATTTTTCTTTTAATGTCTTTCAATTAATAAAAAAAAATTGCAGGTTCTATGAAATTTATAGAGAACCAATTCAAACCAACATGCCATCAAAAACACTGAATCACATTATTAAAAAAGATCGTCACTTTTCGCTTTTTATCGTAACAATCTTTTTAATTGAAAAATTTATAGAAAACACAAGGAAAATGGCACGTTGTGACACCACGATTTAAATCCATCATAAATAACCACTACGTCTGAACAATTCACCAAAAAATCAATATATCTTGCTAGCAAGCGAAGAATGGATGTGCGTGTATTTCTATTTATTCCCTCCAGTGCAGGCCTCAGTGAATCGTCACTTGATAAGCGTCGCCCTCCAATAGACACGATCACGATTCTAAAAATTCTTTCGTGCCTTGCGTTCAAAGCGTATTATCTTCAAAATGCAATGATATGATATGATGTTTTAACAGCCGTTTCGCCAAACGGCTGTAGCCGCATTTAGGAACTTTTTCCCCTAGGCCTGTGAGTTTGACAGGCGTGTGTTCTTGGCTTTTTGAGATTCAATTTTTCCCAAATTTTCTCATGAGTAATAAAGTCTCTCCTTTCCACTGCCCAAAGTGCTGTATCAACAATTTAACGGGTAAATTACAGTATTATTTTAACCCTGTTTTTTCGTTTTTTCTTCGACTTTTAGAGGAATATTACCTAAAAATGATATTTTAGTTATGTTACAGTATTTCTAAAGTTATATATTTTGTACCGCTCGTGGACGGCGTTAAAACAAATTCTGAATCGGAAATCCAATAGCTTAACGTTAAGTAACCGGAAGCAGGTCCCGTTCGTTACCATGATGCTTAACAAGTTTTCTCGGATGTGTAAATGATAATTGAGGTTAAAATTTGCTTGTTTCTGCATTTTTCCGACCACATTATGGTTCAATGAAATCATTACATGCAAAAGTAACCTGTTACTGCAAAAATTAGCAGCATACCTAACTTGTTCAAATGTCTTGTTCCATTAGGGTTGGGCCCCTGTCTCGAAAGTATTCTCCCCAAAACCGCAATCATCACATCGCTAGCTTCCTTCTCTGTGGCCTTGGATTGAAGCAAAGAGTCTATCATCCAGTAGTTTATGAGCTGCTCGAAAACAAGTTACTTATTTTCCTACTAGAGCCTGTTTACAAGCTCATAATCCACTGCTGCCTGCTGGATGGCACAGAAAGAAGACAACCCTCGCTTTTAATGTCGGCCGGTGGTTGTAGTTGCAAAACAAATTTGAGATATTCCAATCTGTGAGGTGGGTAGGTAGGTAGTTGTAGTTTGTTGCGTTTCGCTACTGCCGCATCCTCTGACGCGTGCCACGCCGCTTCCTTCTGAAAAACCAATCCGGTTAGACGATCAAGCGTGGCGAACAAAAAGTGCATCTTGCGCTGCTGCTTAGAGAGGTGCGATCCCCCACAATAGCTAATGGATGGGGGCTTTCTGCTCTGCTGCCTTATGCTACAGAAATGCCTTCCGGACAAGCCTGTAACTTAATTTTGAAAGCAGGCTGCCTAGCCGAGGTGTGTGTTAAGAAGAGGAACAACAACTGCAGCTGAGATGCAACTCATCGGAACATCCCACGCGATCTTTGGCGAATGCGGCGGAATTTCTTTCAAGCCATCGGCCAAACTTAGACAAGACATGAACTTCCAGTGAAGATGGTCGTGTATCTGGTTAGTGGCGGCGTCAATGTGTTGCTCTAATATGCGTGTTTAGTCGATCGTGGCTGACGATAACACTACTGGCTGCTGATGACTGGCGAAATTCAAGGAATTTGCTCATACGGTGCTTCAACTTGTAAGATTTACAACAAGTAGTATCTTCTCGTAAAAAGGTGTGAATAATACATTACTCTAACTTTCATATCAGGTGTCATATGCCTGCAGAAATAAAGTTTTAATAAACAGAGTACCAATACCTCTGCCTTCAATTATATTTTATTTCCATCGGTATACAAGAAATAGAGACTGAGGCGTCCTCCCTTCACTTCATTTTTACTTTATTTGACAACGAGAAATTACAGAGGCTATTAACCAGAAATTTAACACTTGCTTTTTTTCTGAAATAATTGAAAAATTGAGGGTAAAAACAGCCATAACTCCATTTTCTGAAGCGTGCGGTGGCACAAATAGGCTTCGTTGGATTCCTCGAAAAAAAAATCGCGTAAATGAGTCACATTTGGTTCGAAATTTTCAAGTCCAAATATGCTTTTTCTGACTATTTCAAAATTTAAGAAAATTGAGGGTAAAACAGCCATAACTCCTGTTTCCAATGCGGGTGATGACTCAAAAAGGCTTCATTCCTCGAAAAAAAATCAAACAAGATACGATCCATTTGGTTAAAAAATTCCAAGTCCGAACATGCTTTTTCTGAACTATTTAAAAAATGTTGGTAACTTGAGGGTAAAACAGACATAACTCCAGTTTTCAATCCTTGCGGTTGCACAATAGGCTTCGTTGAATTCCTCGGAAAAAATCACATACTATATGTTACACGTTGTTTAAAATTTTCAAGTCCGAACACGCTTTTTTCTGAAATAATTGAAAAATGAAGAGGAATTGAGGGTGAAAACAGTCATAACTCCATTTTCCGGAGCGTGTGGAGGCTCGGAGGCTAAAACAGCTTTCATTTGATTCCTCGAAAAAATAAGCATAAGATGAGTCACATTTGGTTCAAAAATTTCAAGTCCAAATATGCTTTTTCTGACTATTCAAAAATTTTAGGGAAATGAGGGTAAAACAGCCATAACTGCTGTTTCCAATGCGGGCGGTGACTCAAAAAGGCTTCTTTGAATTCCTCGAAAAAAATCACACAGATACTTCCCATTTGGTTGAAAAAGTCCGAACATGTTTTTTTCTGAACTATTTGAAAAATGTTGGGAACTTGAGGGTAAAACAGACATAACTCCAGTTTTCAATCCTTGCGGTGGCTCAAACAAAGGGTGATACGGTCAAAATTTTGTCGATATCAACTTGACGTATTTCTTTCAATATTGCATTTAAAAAACCTGAACACCCCTCATTTTGAAGGTGTGTGTGTGTAGAATGTTGCTCCTGGCCCTTATTCTGCGCCTCGCGTGACGTGATGATAGTCGAGTCACCCAAGTCACTCTATTCTAGCAGTCGGTTCAGGTGAGGATCGTCACTTCGGATGAACTTTGTGAGTCCTTACCCTATTCTCGTAGTCACCGTGGGTGAGATTTGTCGCATTCGGGTGACGATTTTAGGTGACAATTGTCGGTACCTTTTCAGGTGGTGACGAGATAGAAATTCAATGAAAAATTTATGGAACAGGGAAAAATTTGGCTCTAAATGTTCAACAACATTAAAAAAGTACCATTTTATAAACAATTTTCACGAACAAATCTAGAATCGCTGAACTAATTCGGCAATCGGTGAGGATTGTCGTTACCTTTTCAGGTGGTGACGAAATAGAAATTTAACAGAAAATTTATGTACGTGGGAATGAAAGGCCCTAAATAGTTAAATTAAAGTGTTAACACTAATTAATTAAGTTCTATTTCTATTTTTTGTTTATTTAGAGAGTATTTTAACCAAATTAATTAAGTATAAAACTTTTTATTGAAAACGTCTTTTAAAAATTTGGAAGAAATTGCAAAAAGCTTCTCGGACACTAACACCGATAGCAGATTGTGAGTCAGCTCTCCCTCGAGGAACCGGACCGGCTTCAGCGACAGCTACGGATCCAGCAGGAATGTGTTTGGATCGGCTAGGATCATCACTTCATGGCATCCTCCCGGGCGTAGCTGGTAATTTCGTCCGTGTACTTTCCGAGCAGCTCGATCATGACCATCGAGGCCAGCTCACTGTTTGTTTCCTTGAGGACAATTGATAAAATAATCAGTTTAATGTTGTTTAGGGTGAAAACTTGTTGTTGATGCGAATAATAGCACTTTTTCTGGGATCACAAAAACTTTTTTGGTGAAATTGAAGGTCATCCAACGAATTTCACGCAAACAGCATTTTTAGCAACTTGTAGCACAAAACGAAAACCACTTTACTTACCTGATCCCACTTCGGAATTCGGCCTTGAATCCGCTTCTTTATGTACCGTTGGTTCGGGTGACATATTCGGGTCTTCGATTTTCCCATTTGATGGTTCCTCCTTCAACTCGGTGCAGGTTCCGAACTCATCCTTGGATAATGCATTTGGACCACACCATTTGGCCCTGTTTTTTGTCAAGCAGCTTGCCATTGCCGTACAATTCGATTGTGGCCTTTTAAAACCCGGAATTCCAACTCGTTTTTTTGAAAATTGATTCGGAAAATCCGAAGCGCGACCAAAATCAAAACAAAACAGAACAAGTTTGGCCATTTTGACAGATGTGTTCATTCAGTCACTCAATATGAATGAACCTCTGTCACTTAACCCACATCGACTGCGGGAATAAGGTGACAAATCTCACGGTGACTCGAGGTGACGTGATAATCGTCACCTCATGCGCGGCGCAGAATAAGGGCCCCTATTTTGATTTTGGAGTTCACTCTTCAGTTGTCAAAATGCCGTCCAAGGAAGAAGAGCAGCGTATCCAAATTTTGCTCGCGCATCTCGTTCAGGGAACGTTTGTCGACAGCCAGGAAGTCTAGATCGGGGGGAAATCGAAAACCGGAAGCCGCTGAGACGACAAAGAGAGTTGCCGGTAGTTTCAAGCGAAACCCTAACCTCTCTCCGAGATGCCGCAAATAAGCTGGGTGTATCGTCTACAACCGTGCATCGAGCCAAAAAACGAGCCGGACTATCGACTTACAAGAAGGTAGTGACTCCAAATCGCGATGATAAACAAAATACGACGGCCAAAGCGCGATCCCGGAGGCTGTATTCGACGATGCTAACGAAGTTTGACTGCGTGTTAATGGACGACGAAACCTACGTTAAAGCCGACTACAAGCAGCTTCCGGGACAGGAGTTTTATACGGCAAAAGGAAGGGGAAAGGTAGCAGATATTATCAAGCACATGAAACTGTCAAAGTTCGCGAAGAAATATCTGGCAAGCCATCTGTACCTGTGGCCTGAAAAGCAGCATTTTCATAGCTTTCGGGACTGTCAACGCAGAAATTTACGTGAAAGAGTGTTTGAATAAACGGCTGCTGCCTTTCGGTAAAAAGGCCATGGAGTGGTACGCCGCCAACAACGTGCAGGTGGTTCCCAAGGACAAGAACCCTCCCAACACGCCAAAGCTCCGCCCAATTAAATACTGGGCTATTGTCAAGCGGAACCTAAAGAAGACCGAAAAAACTGCTAAGAACGAGCAGCAGTTCAAGGTAAACTGGCTTTCTGCGGCGAAGAAGGTGGACAAGGTGGCTGTACAAAATCTGATGGCAGGGGTTAAGCGTAAGGCCCGGCAATTCGGATTTGGAAAAGCGGAAGCCTTACTGAATAATTTTCCTGAATTTTATACTAATTAAACTTGAAAAAGAAATTTAATATGATTTTTTTAAATAAACGATTTCACCGATTTACACGCGTTTTCCCTTAACCAAATTTTGACCGTATCACCCTTTAATATCAAATTTAGAATCAATTAGAATTTTCTCTTAAAAGTGAATTTTAAGACAATTTACATAACTTTTAAAGACAAATAAACTAAAAATTTAAAGAAACTCAAAAAATGTAAAAAAAATCATACTAAGTTTTATACCTTTTGATGTAATATTCTGAATTTTGATAATTGAATTTATAACCCTTGAGAGAAAATTGAAGATTTTGTTAAGTCTTTCTCAGAGATGAACTGATATTTTATACGGAAACCCTAGCCACTGATCCCACTGAAAGAAAACTTAGAACAAAAATTCGACCATTTTCTGGCTAATATTTTTTTTGGCAAATTTTGCAGGTTCGCAATACCGAAGGTAGGTGGCGAACCTACCATTTTTCCGATACAACGTCCTGTAGGAAAAATGTACCTGTTTAGCCCGATTTTAAAGTAGGAATTGTCTATTTTTAAATTTGGATGGCACTTTTTAACTGGGATAAAATTTCTTCAAATCGATCGATCGAAAAATTATCCAACAAACGAAATGAAATGTCCAGTCAGTATGGTCATGGTCAGTGCCCTAGCCTTCGTTTTATTCCATAAAATTATAAAAGACATAGATTTTTATAAACAGCTTACAGCTTTGTCGTATGCAAGTTAGCAGTTTCAAGCATTTTTAATTTAATTATACTATAATATTACCAGAGAAACTGAAATTTTGCTTAAAACACAAAAAGGCGCTTTAAGCCCGCACGGTTTGAGGTTCGGCAATGTAGGCAACTCTTATATTAGACTCATTCCAAGCGCCCCTCAACTAGAGAACCGATTTCCATTTTTCATTATTCAAAAATAATTTGCCCAGCATTTGAAAGTTTATTTCTTCAGCTTAATTTTCCATCAAAAGAATTTCAGTTACCTTTTTTCGGAATTGAGTATGTTGACGTGGAAATTTAATATTTTTAGTACGAAAATAAACTGATTTTAACAATAATTTTTATTTGAAACATAACTTTGTCAACAAATTAGCCAAAAAAAATGATTGTAAAAAAGCCATATTTTAAGCATGATATTAGATTAAAAATTAGCACAGCAACTTCACGCTCTAGAATTGGTAATAAAGGTATCTATTTTAAAGCGTTGTGACGTTACGAAAATTCTACTATTTTTCATTTCATGATTCCTTTAAACGTCACATACTGTCGAAAATTGGAGATCTCTTCAAACTTTTTGAGACAAATTCAATGCTTTTTCAGAATGAAGATCGGTTCAGAAGGTTGTGAGTTGCACCCGGGTACAGAATGCGTTGTGACGTCACGAAATTTGATTTCCTTTTTTATCGGAAACGTCCATGACTTCTTATTCAACACTATTATAATTTTTCTTCAAAACAAAATTAACATAACAATACGCTTCAATAAATGTTTTCAATTATCAAATTTTTTTATGAAATAAAGAATAATATTTTTTCGCGGTTACAAACAATTATAAAAATGAAATCCTCATCGATTTTTGAATACAAACACAAAAAAGTATACTTTGTTCTGAACATCTACGAAATTTTCATCTAGGTGGTTGTCTCTATGTTGATGTTTCTACACACAAAATTTTCGAGGCCAGAATTTAGCAAAAATTTGCTCAAATTTGACCAGCTAGAAACTTAGCAATAAAATCAGCAATATTTTTTAACTATAATTTTAGCAAACGAGAAAAAAAGATAGCCGCCGCAATTTTTACTCAATTTTTTAGCAAAAACCGGAAGAAAAGATCGCCCGGATTTGAAATTTCAAAATTTATTGTTTTTTCTCTGGAGAATCAGGGAGAATCGTTTGATTATGAAATAGAATTCACAAATTTACTTCACCTTCAATTTATTTTCAAATTTTTTTTTTTAATTTAATTTCACGTTCGATCAACGGAAATTCCGGTTCCAGCGGGCGAAACTTCAAGCCATCTTCATCGACGAATGCACCAGAGTGTGTGCCGGATGCAGCTCGTTGAAATTCCAGCTGTGGTCCCCTTTATTTCTGGTCTGATGGGGGTTTTGTGTTGCAGTTGTAACCTGAAAGAAAAACAAACAATTTTGGATTTAAAATCGGAAAATTTGTACAATTTATAATTCGCCCTTACCTGTACGCATCCGGTGTCGATTTGGTTAGTATTTTGTTGTTGACTTAGCCACCACTAGAACCACTAGCATCGAACTTTCGGAACCGCGCACAATCATGTCTGTTTGTTATTTTTCTTAAAACCCGCGGCGGCTGTTGTCTGTGCACAAAGCGGCTAAAAAACCTGTTTGATAAAGTCAAGCAAAATGAAATTTCTAATTGCTAAAATCAAGTAAATTAAGCTTTTTGCTAACTCAACAGTAAAAAAATATTTTTGCTAACGGAAAGTAACAGCGAAAATTTGCTAAGTGGAGCCCCGAAAGTTTTGTGTGTACGCAAGAATGTCCCACTAAGAAAAACTCTTAAAAAACCACTCAACAAACACAAAACTCTTCAAAACTCGCTTAAGTGACACATTGTACTGTCATTTTAATTTTGATTTTATCTGATTGAAGGTCACAAGGATGTAAATGGGGGCGGGGTTCATTTTAGTTTGTTTGATTTGTGATGTAAAATGAAACACATGATAGAATATCGATCTTTGCCGTTTATTATTTTTTTAAATGAAAAAAGTACTCTAATTAAAACAAGCTGAAACAAAAGCAGTTGAAAAAAAAACTTGAAAAAAAATGAAAACTTATAAATCATGATCCTTTTTTGTCGGCAAGTTAACATAAAATTGCTTCCTGTTTTCTGGTATCACAGGAAGTACTTTTGAAAGCAACGATACTTTTCTTGCTTCTTCAATCCCTTTGGGCGTTCGTTGCCATTTCAGATTTTTATTTAGTTCGAAAGAACTATGGTTTACTATTTTCTTTTGCTTCTTGGAAAATAGACAACACCCAAGAAGATCAGTACCATCGACAGAATCCGAATATTTGATATCGAAAGAACCTTTTTCGATACAAACTTTGCGTATGTTGTCAATGTATGGCCGTGGATTCATTAGCTGTAACATGTATTGTGTAACTACAAATTTAGTTTCGAAAAAATCCGTTGCTTGCATAGATACTGCATCAACACAGTCTTGTGCATTTTTAACTGCAGATTCCAAATTTCCGAAAGATAACACGTTGCTTTCGCATTGCTCTTTCGACACTGGCGTGAAAACTATCAGCCGCCATGAAAGTATGAGCCGGCTCAAAGTATTTCAGTTCGATAGATCTGAGATTTACCTCTGCACTGTTAATCAGCAGAACAAGATGTTAGAAAAATATCCAATTCTTATTCTGACTGGAACAGTTGTCTAGCCAAAATATTATTTTTTCCATGTTGCTGTGTTTTAAAATGATTTTGTGAAAACAGCTAACAATGTCGTTACCACTTCGACCAGCCACAGATTCCGGCCAAATGCATGCGTCGACTGCGAAAACTTTGGAATACAATCCTACTGGAGCAAATGTTTCATTGAAGGTCAGTATTCTTTGTGAAAACATAACTGTTTTCAGTCCATCCAATCGTGGAATCTGTATCACCTGAAATATGGATGAATGAATGAGTAAGATTATGGATGATATAAATCAATCGCTTACTTTTTGAAGGTCAACGGCCATCACCAAATGGTTCAATTTTACCGCTCCGCCGTCTTTTTGGTACTCCTCCCTTGCTTTTCCATATCGCTGTTGATGGATCATGAATTTGGAACATATTTCACAATCGGAATTGCATTCACATGTTTCTCCGAGTACCTTAAGATGTTCTGTTTTTTCTATGCACATCTCACATTCTTCGTGGCCCAATTTAACAAACGAAATGTTCAATCTTTTAAGCTCACGAGAATAAAATGCGTAGCTAACATTAGTTTTGTTTAAGTCCAAAAAATGTTGATACATAGCTCGCTGCGTAAGATCGGACGGAAGCTACAATCTGTTGGGCGCATGCTCTCGGCGATAGTTGGAGACTGTTGGATGGAAATCCAGAATATGCTTTTTTACCATTTCCGACAGACTCTGGTTCCTAACATGCTTTCCTCGATTATCGGAAACCGGTCGATCGTTGACATCCAGGCAGCGATATATAATATTGCTAAAACAAAATGTTATATATTTTTTTAATTAAAACAAATTTTCAAACACTTACCCACAGTTTTCGCGATATCCAAACGTATTTAAAAAGAACTTCCGGCATACTGGACTGGGACTGGAACTTGCAGTTGGAAGGGTGAAGCTGTAAGAGAGCTTTTTCTTCACTTCCGGTTTGGACTTGTAATTTCGTCTTCTTTTTGGTTCCGCATAATGAGCATATTTTCGGATAAAGTTTTTTTTGTCCTTCGTTATCCAAGCTCCAGAATGTGTTATTTATATTAACACGATCATCCCGGCTAATATGATTATTGCAATGCTTCCGGCATCCGCAGGAATCAACAATTAATGGATGCGCATTTTTGCGCTTCCGCGCAGATTCTTCCTTGCTCAATTCGGATTCGTTCGGATCATCTTCGAACTTGGATAAACATGATGAATAACATGAGAAACGTTCCGATCCTATTGTGATTTCCGCGTCATTGAATCCGAGGAAATCTTCATCACTGTCACTTGACTCCGAACCGTAAACCTTCAGCAACGATAATGCACTCATCTTATCAACAGTTTTTATTGCTTAATTATAGTTTTTCACCAGACACTTTAAAAATCTTTTCATTCAACGCACAATAACAAAGAGCTCGTGTGACAGTTTTTCCATAGAAACCAAAGTACACACGCTCATATTCTACGCAAAAGTGTCACACGAAGCGTTTTTGACGATTATTTTCTGCTATAAGGGAAAAAAATAAAAAGCAAGCATAGATTTCATTGTAAATTGACCAATTTCAAAAAACAACATTCATTAAAGGTGCGGAAGAGCCGGAAATCAGAAAAAATGATCAAAATTTCAATCACGTTTTTCTCGCTTGCTCGTTTATCCCCATGGGACAATCTTGCTTAGAAGGGCAGTATAAGTATGAAAAAAACGCGCTAATATCTTCTATTACTTGCTAATATTATGTTCAAACGAAATAATAATATGTTCAAACGGAATAAATGAGATTAAAAAATCTGAACATGGTAAATTTCATAAATAAACATTTTCTTCCGTACAAATTCATAAGACTTTGAAGGAAAATAAATTTTTCATAAAATTATTTAAAGTTTCCTTTATTGAAACTTCCACCTGAGCGAATTGAGCGGAATTTGTTCGGAATGAACAAAAAAAACCTATTAAACAGTTTTTCACCAATAATGTTGGTCCTTATTAATCGATTTTTCTTTCAATTTCAGTGTTTTAAAGCTTAAATTATAACAATATTTCATCTGAGGAAACGCATTTCAATTAGAGGTATCATAAAACAGTTATTAAGCTTCAAAACAGGTTTATAACCCATTAAAAGCTTATTTTTGAAACTCAATATGTTTTATTTACCATAACCCTTATCGAAATGGGACCTTGGGATATAAACTGTTTGCATAACGAAAGCTTTGTGAATGACTATAATGAAAACGAATCTCCCAATATGGTTTTCAGAAATTGGTGCAAAACTGGGTGTTCATGTTTTTTCCAAGAAAAATTTATCATAACTCCTTACAAATTTTAGGCTCATTGCGCCATATATTTCCGTGGTCCGATCCCCCAAATATAGCACTGGACTTTGTGTAAGGCCTGGGATCTATTTTAGCTTTTCATTAGTCGGCTGATTTAGGCATTCTAGTGTCCATTAGCTAACTTTTAATAGGTCGCAGGATTTTGAAATTATCATTTATTTTTCCTTTCCTTTGCAATTAAATATTGAAAAGATTCACAAACATATTTCAACGCTTTTACAAATAAATATATCTTAGCATAAGTTTTTTTTTAAAATAATATTCACATCATCGCCCAAATAAATTTCGAATAAAATCAATGTGGGCAGTGTTGCAAACCTGATCTGTTTATATGAGCCATTTAGATTCAATTCCCTTAATTTTTTGGGTATAAATGGATCGTTTTTATCACCAAATCACATTATTTGTTGAGTTTTTGAGCAGTTCTAGAAAATAAAGCATTAATTTTAAGATTATATGTTGATTTATTTCATGTAGCTGACCACAAAATGTCGTGACGTCACAACGCTTTGCAAAACCCTGCTTAAAAAATGGCGCGTTATGACGTCACGAAACTGAGTCGCTTTAAAATATACAGTACCGTTCATAATTGTATAGAAATTGGAAGCAAGCGCACTGTCACTGTCACCGTCACACAACTTTTTACTCTGATGATATTTTTAGATCAAATTTTTTGCGTTAGATAGATCAACTATCACACTATTATAACACAAAATTTGAGCTTTCTGGAGTTTGTGTGGCCTGAGAAACAGTAATTCTACGAAAATCGGACTTTTTGGACTTTTCTCATTCAAACTGCAATATCTCTGAAACTACGCTACATTTTTTATTGAAATTTTACACAGTGATTGTTGAAATATGGAGCTAGCATGTCTGATGTTTTCGAAAAGTTTTATTGATGAGATTGAAATGAACCTTGAAATGCGATTTCTATAGAATTTTGGACGATTCATGAGAACAATATCGTTTCCTCCACCAATCAGGCAAAAATGTCTGGCAAAAGCAATGAAGAAAAGAAAAAATGGAATAAATGATCCATTTATGTTTTGAAATCAGAATCTCGCGATATTGTTGTGATTTTTCGGTTTAAATAGATTTACTGGTTGTTAAACAGAGAATATGATTTTCCTATGGAAACATTCGTCCAAAATTCTATAGAAATCGCATTTCAAGGTTCATGCCTGAAATATTGCACCTCGCGTAACTTTTGATCTCATCAATAGAACTTTTCAAAAACTTCAGACATGCTGGCTTTATATTTCAACAATCACTCTGCAAAATTTCAATAAAAAATGTAGCGTAGTTTCAGAGATATTGCAGTTTGAATGAGAAAAGTTCAAAAAGTCCGATTTCCGTAGAATTACTTTTTCTCAGGCCACACAAACTCCAGAAAGCACAAATTTAGTGTTATAACAGTGTGATAGTTGATCTATCTGACGCAAAAAATTTGATCAAAAAATATCATCAGAGTAAAAAGTTATGGAAGTTCAAAGTCAAAGTGACAGTGCGCTTGCTAATGTAACGATACTTTTCTGAAATTTTTAAAAAAAAATTGAAAAAAAGGCCCGTTGTGACGTCACGATTTCTTTTGCTTATATTTTGAACGAATTGAATTCTGAACTTAGGGGTATATTTTTTTTTCAATGTACGATATGAACTGTAAAATCTACAAACAATATACCAAAAAATTGTTTTGCAAACGTTGTGACGTCACGCTGGAATGGGTCAATAGAATATTTTTTTCGATAACTGAAACTAGTAAATTGCTTTGTCTTTGTCTCACAGGATCAAAACTGATGATAAGAATTTAGCTTGGAGCGATCATAAACAAAGAAAACTTAACTAATCGATCAATGTTGTTTTTATTATGTTATTTTAAAGCTATATAAAGTAAGAACAGAGCCAGTCTATCGAAAAATTTCTGGTCAGTAAATTTTATTGTTTCCCATCAAGATAGTTTACGAGAGTATTCTAAGGAATTTGTTCTATTGTGGTTCAATTAACCACGGCTACAAATCAAGCGTGGCATTGTGAGAGGTCCGCTCAGCTTAGCAGTTAAGTTTATGCATCATACTTTATGCATCAATTTTCGTTTAACCGTAGAAATTGCTGCTGTATAAATGTATGAATTGCTTACTACAAAAGCTGTATGAGCTTCTATCGACTATCTCAGTTTCCAAAATTATTCAAAACGTCTTTTCTTGCTACAACTGACGTTTCAACTTTTCTGTTCACTTTTTCAAGGAATCGAATAAAATTTATTAGGAAACTCAGTTTCGCTACACGAAATTTGTACTGCTCGATAATGATAAGAAAGTTCTGCATTCGCCTTGTATTCCAACAAAAAAAAACAAAAATGAGTAATTTACAGAGGTGGCTTCGCAGCACCTGCTGTTTAAATTACAGAGCTAAGAATGGTGCATGTACATGTAGATAGGTACTCACCAGAATCTTTCGCCCGCTGTATCACCGAGTCCAGGTCACGGATGTACTTTTTGTTGGTCAAATTGGCGCCGACATCGACCACGATAAGGTTCTCGTAGCAGTGCTTCATCTCGTCCATCTCGTTGTTGTGATCTGCCATTATTATTTATATGTACGTTGTTCGTATGCGAACCGGTGCCCCAGACAAGGCAGGCAACAAACAAGAGGAATCCCGAGAGAACCACCACGTGAAACGAAGAAGGGTTTGTGTTGTTTTGAGCGCGCGTTGTTTCTCCAAGCCGCAGCAGTAGAACGTGTGTGAGTTCCGAGCGAGATCAACAGTGTTTAGTGCAAAATATATTTTTCGCGTAAAACGATTCGCGTTCAGTGAATGTGGCCAAAATCGCTGGGTACCTCCACTAACTAGCCGTCAGTCGTTGATGCCACAATACCACAAGTGTGAGTCGTGTGTTTACTTTTGCGTTATTTTTTTTATTTCGTCGTCGATAATTCACTTATTACTTTTGCGCATTCGCCCATTTATTGTGGTGGGTAGGAACTTTTTCTTTTCCTTTGGTTTCGTTATTTTTTCTGCCTGATTGTGTCAAGAGTTGTCAGCGGCTTACATGTAGCTCTCAAGTATTGGACGACGTTCTTGCACCAGGAGCGATTTTGTTTCCCTGCTTTATTTTTTGGCTTTCGATCGTTGCACTTATACACGCAACATATTTCCCTCCGTATCGGTTCGCGAAAAAATTATATTTTGTGCTGTGCGCGTTTTGCGGATGGGCCGCCGTTTTTTTGAAATTGTGATAACTCGATTTTTTTTCCTGGTTTCAAGGCAACACACTTGTTTCGCGGTCGTTGAATGGGGCTGAACTCACAAGATTGACTTGCGCGGGGGAGGACCAAGGTTTAGTTTAAAAAATATCAACGTTATTCAAATATTCATCAGGTTATTCGCAATCCTTCTAACTAGTTTGAAAATCCCCTAAAAAACGCACCTAAATTAACTGTTAACTAGAGATTTATCGTTTAGTTCGTACCGTCAGGGTATGGAAAAGTAATTCAATTTTGGGTTTCGTTGTAGAGTTACTCTACGGTGTCGAGTATTTTAAATAGAACTAATTTTCATGAACAAAACGACGACATCGACGACGCAGGCAGCTTTTTTGATGACCAAGGATGATGGTGATGATATTGATATTCCAGAGCGCTACTAAATCCGCAGTTTACTACTACTACACAACCACTCGTTAGAACGCCTTTCTAAGTGAGCACCACAGAACACAGCATCACAGATGGTAATCTTAATTTTATCCAGGCCAAATTTCGCACCTCGGTCGTCTGAGATCAAAACGTTCATGAAGGAATTATCTTCTGTATAAAATCGAGGGGTAAGCTACTTGCGCATTCTAAGCTTATCTAAGCCAATGTGATAAAAACTGATTGACTACTCCGTAGACATTCACTGATTCATGGACCATTAGGCCTATTCTTGGATCATTCCAACTTGAGCTATTACACTTTAACAATTATTTTGACCATCTTCCTGGTGCCGAAGGGTTTAACTGAAAATAATGTTGGTTGAGTGGTTTCTTGGTTGGTTGTTGGTATTACGCGATCTAATCACTAATTGTCGTCGTTGCTCGTAGCCACTGAACTGCGTTGGTTGAATGCTAGCAGTGGTTCGGTCTGGTCTAGCTCTGCTCCGCGTCGGAATTCAACTGAGCCAATCGGTCGACCTGCGGCTGTCGGAGAGAACACCAAAACCATAGACTAGCTCTGCCTAGTGACGCACACATCTACGAAAATAAGCGAAACATATTTCTACCCATCGGTATTTCTGCCATGGTAGTGCTCGTCTCTACAGATGTTTACGCTTACCTGTTGTTAATGCTCCTGCTCTCCTTTCGATCCATGTGATATGTAAAAGAGTAATGTCAAAAACCGGAGCCACTGACTCATGTATTCGTAAACGGCCAGCAGAGAAATTTTCTCACTCAAAGCGTTCTCCCTATCAGTATTTCGCCCGACTTGGCATGTTTGCTTTTAGCTTTCGTGACATGATAGAGGCCAATGCTTATAACTCCCACAGAAGCTATAAATTGCGCCTAAATTTATGTGATGCTCGTGGAATCGCGCTTTGATCCAGTCGTCGAAGGGGGTGGTTGACTTTGAAGCTACCGTTGAATTTTTTTTTCCTGAATTCTATTTTATTTCGTGTGTTTTGTGTTGTGTGTGACCTTATTTTTGATCCTTTGAATGCTTCTCCAAAATAATACCAACACCCGGTAAGCTTTATCATTATCGGAAAGATAGTTCCATTCTTTGGTAGTTCTCCTTATCTCATCTATCCTTATTTATCAGTAAGTATATACTTTGTTTTTCAAATATTCGCTGTTTATCAACAATGTTCTTATGTGCCCATAGAATACGTAACGGAAAAGTTTCGGTTTTACAAACATGTTCACTTACATAAATAGTTCTGCGGTAGTTTAGAAAATACAAAATTAACAATCATACCATAATTTTGTTTAACAATGCAGAGTGAGTTTAAGGTGTCGTTTCGTCGATTTCCTTAGAAAGCCGGTTCAGAAATTTCATTTTCTGGATTCTCAAAAGTTGATGTGCCTGCTCGTCGTTACAAGTGTCAAAATTGCCTTTCCATCTACAGGTATTCCATTCCAATAAATTGATTTTTCGGTTTTTGGTCAGCTCGGCAAGAATATCAGAATGATTAAAAACCGATTGCTCACATCGATGCATCGAATACTCAGCATACATCATAATATACAGTTGCGTTCAAAAAAGAATGAAATCGCTTGAAGCTGCGCACCCACTTCCAACTTTGACAAGCTGCCATTTCTCTCTCGGTTGATATTTTTTCATGAAAATTTCACACAATTTAGTTCAACTATCCATCTAAAACTCCACACAATTTGAAGTCTTTACATCGACGGGAAACAAAGATACAGCTATTCCCGTAAAAAAGGGAAATTTGGAGTTGCTTCACTAAATTTGCTGTATCTTTGACAATTTTCATTGAAAAATCTTGAAATTTGGTCAAAAGATGTGAAAATGTTTGATCTTATACCAGGCCAAGTTTCGTCAAAATCGATGAACGTGATCAAAAATGGTGCCGGGTTGAATATGAGGTTCATTATCGCCCAGCAGACGATTTCATTCTTTTTCGGACGGATGTTTATATGGAAATCATCGTAATCCATGTATTCTTGGTATTTTCTTTCCCAAAACCAAAATTTATCACAAAAAATGTTATAAATTGCTAAAAGCTTCATTCGTTCTTTGTTTTGAAAGAGAAAATGTTTCAACAGAGTTCAAAATATGAAGAACAGAGCTTCAGAAATGACCTGGTAATTATACCGATAAACAAATTTGATCTACAATTTAAGCGAATATTCTATTCGCTCTTGTGTTTCAATACCAGTTCTGTTGGAACAATTTCTGTTTCTAAACAAAGGAAGAATAAAGTTCCTATCAATTTACAACATTCTTTGTGATAAATTTTGGTTTTGTGAAAGAAAATTATGGATTACGATGATTTCCATATAAACATCCGTCCAAAAGAGAACGAAATCGTCTGCTGGGCGATAATGAACCTCATTTTCAACCCGGCACCATTTTTGATCACGTTCATCGATTTTGACGAAACTTGGCCTGGTATAAGATCAAACATTTTCACATCTTTTGACCAAATTTCAAGGTTTTTCAATGAAAATGGTTAAAGATACAGCAAATTTAGTGAAGCAACTTCAAATTTCCCTTTTTTACGGGAATAGCTCTGTATCTTTGTTTCCCGTCAATGTAAAGACTTCAAATTTTGTGCAATGTTAGTTGGATAGTTGAACTAGATTGTGTGAAATTTTCATGAAAAAATATCAACCGAGAGAGAAATGGCAGCTTGTCAAAATTGGAAGTGGGTGCGCAGCTTCAAGCGATTTCATTCTTTTTTGAACGCAACTGTATCTTTTTAGTTAAAAAATGACATAGTAAATCTCGTCAGAATCCAATACTTTTTTTTAATGTTTTTGGCAAATTGTGTTGATCATTTGTTGATTTTTCTGTTTCTACCAACAATACAAGTGTTTTAGAGGATTCACTCTTAGATCCGTTTTGTTTCTTGCTCTAGCTGTTTGCATTTCAGCAGTTATTTCTTCAGGCCTCTTCTTGGGGTACTTAGCTGTATCCATGCTTGTCAGATTCAATGTTACGTCTAGTGTGGATTGACGAACGATTTTATGTTTTCGATTCGGTTGACATGATAGATTTCCAATAGAATATTAGACATGTTTTATTTTCGTTTAAGAGTTCAAGCGAAACATTTTACCAGTTGCACTAATTCTACGAAGCTATTTAGTACCTTTTACAGTTTAAATTTACATGTGTTCTAATTGTGATATGCTCACTTCTGAAATAAGATGCTTGCTCTCGAGGCATCCATGGCCAAAACATAAACACTTCACTTTGGTGCTTGTGGTCAGAACACAAAAAACTTTCCTTTTATGATCGGTAAAAAAAAACTTTTTTTTAAGATCTTTTGTGATCACAATTAACACACGACGTATTACAGGACACGACACTTAACGTTCTTACAAAACGGAAAAAGGATTCAAAATTACCTTTTTTGTCGACCGGCTTCGGGCTTGATGTTGCCCATCTACTGGACGATGTCCGACTGATCACACAAAGAAATTAAAAACACTTGCAGCATCCTACTATGTCGTGGTATTTGTCGAAAGGATGGTCAAATTTATAACAATTTTCTTTTAGTGAGGGAGAAGAGTGACGACGTAATCGGCGCCTCGTCTTCGTTCATTAGCGGTTTTTCGGCCGTGCTAATGAACATTGACTCCCATGCGTTTAAATGTGAGGTTTTTCTAACGCATTTCTTGTACCTCACTTTTTCCCAATCTATGGCGTGATCAAGTTCTGTTGCGTGGGAAGCTACACTAGATTCGTTGATTCTTAGGTTTTCTACTGCGTTCCTATGTTCTTTCAATCGAACTTTGAACTTGCGCCGTGTTTGGCCAATGTAACTGGCCGGTCAATTTTTGCAGGGTATTTCATAAATACCTGATCTTTCTTCGTCGGGAATCTTATCTTTTAGCGAAACCAACCGATCCTTAAGAGTGTTCCCACTTTTGTATGCTGTTTTTAAGCCATGTTGAGAAAGGATCTTGTTAATGCCATTGGTTAGTCTATGGTAGAACGGCAAACTAACCCTTTGGGATTCTTCTTTCTCTGGTCTTAATGCATCTCTTCGAATTTTCTTTTTAAATTTATTCTACTACTGGCTTAACCTCTAATACATAGCCAGCCAAGTGTTAATTACTTGAAAGAGAATGTTTTTACATATCTATGTTACAATCTATGAAAAAATCCGCTATACTTTTATACAATTTGAAATCTTTGGTTTTAAGTATTAATTGAAGGTCAGGTGCTATTCGTTTTTCTAGTAGAATTTTCCAAACAGGCCATCTTCTATCTCCATAATTTGGGCAGCTGAATAGATAATGGTCCGGATTTGCGTTGTTTGCGCCACAATCGCAGCTCGCGTTTGCGATGATACGGTTACGATGTAGGTGTGCTGGCAATCGTGAGTGATTGCTTATAAGTTTCGATAATATGACTATTTGTCTCCTTGTGAATTCTGTGTTTTGGAACCATGGTTGCAAAGACACTTCTTTTAGAATACTATGACAAAAGCGGCCTTTGGTTCCAGAGTCCCATCGGCATTGCCACAGTTGTCTCGAACGTGATTGGCACGGAAATGAACTATCGTTCGAAGTTAAGGTATAGTCGTCCGCAGTCCCTTCGGTGCAAGCTTTTTTGGCTTCCTGGTCAGCTGATTCATTAAGAGGGATTCCTCTGTGCGATGGCACCCACATGAAGACAACTTCTGATCCTTTGCATGCGATTGCTATTGTCGTTTTTTTAATTTCATACCATGCCAACGGGTTTTTGGCAGAGGGTCTAGTGCACGCAAGACTTTTCAAGCTGCTCATGCTGTCCGAAATTATTAGGAATTTCCCGACAGGTTGCTCCTCAATAATTTGTACTGCTTTCCTTATCGCTAAGAGTTCCGCCATGTACACCGATGATGCATGCGGGAGTTTTATTTTCGCAAAGGCAATGTTGCTGTTGTTCACAACAGAGAAACCTACTCCCAGAATATCCTTGGAACCGTCGGTAGCCATTATAGTCCATTCATTGTACTTTTCTTGCATAATATTTGATACTATTTCAGCAGCCGATGTTAAGTGAGGTTGTGCTATTTTCGATACCACAGAAAAGTCTATGGACAGATCACTTCTACCAACCGCTAGCGGGAACAGAAAGCACGGGATGTTCTCCAGTGTATTCTGTAACGGAATAAAATTGTTAAGTTGGTTTAAAGCTTTACGAATACCAGTATTTGTAGATCCTGAATCCAAGGTTGGTTGTACGAAACGTTGATGCCACTTCTTGAGATGAGAACGTCTATTGACAAATCGGATTGCTGCTGTTCCTCTCCTGATGCTGAGGGGACACAATCCAGCTAGGACTTCTAGTGATCCGGTATGTGTAGTTTTAGTTGACCCTAAACATACACGGATACATGCCCACTGAATTTTGTCCAACGCCATAGAGTCCATTTGATGTAGTTGCGTCATGAAGATAGAACCATACTCCAGTATCGATCTGGGACCAGCTTTGTATATTTTAACCAACGACGATGGGTGAGCACCCCAGGATTGACCTGCTATGCTTCGTAGAAAATTGATGTAGGGTGCGACGCGTTTTTTCACATTTTTTATGTGACACGACCATGACAAGTTCCGAGTTAAATGCATGCCCAACAGTTTTAAGCTATTGACGAATCGGACCGGCTCACCACCTATGATTATTTCCGGGGTAATATCAGGTTGCTTTTTCGATATAATTAAGCATTTGCTTTTGTGCGGTGAAATCTCAAAGCCAAGACTTGTTATTCCGTGAATAAGACTGTCCACTGCTATTTACAATGTGCTGCAGCTTGTATTTAAATTGTTGCCTCTTACAGCGAGTGTAGTATCATCAGCATAATTAATTTTCATAACATTGGTGATTCTTTTCAGCAAACGAGTGATGACTACATTAAAACAGATCGGACTGAGCGGTGACCCTTGGGGTAATCCTTTCCATGTGGTTCTGGTTAACTTATTGGACATACCAACTTCGGCTTCCAGGATTCGCTCTTCGAATAGAGTATGAATACATTTGACTATGCACTCTGGAACTTGCAACCCACGAAGTTCCTGGATAAGGATATCTACTTCCACGTTGTCGTAGGCGCTTTGTATGTCAACGCTGCATAAAACCACATGCTCACGGCTATTAAGTGCATCAGTTGCAGACTCGATTAGCGGACAAAGGGCATCCATGGTTCCTTTACCCTTTCTAAATCCACATATTTCATCGGGGAATATATGACTACTCTCGATAAACCATTCAAGTCTCTCCTTTATCATCAGCTCGAAGACTTTACGAAAGCATGAAGCCAAGGCTATGGGACGAACGCCAGTCACAAAATTAATGTCTTGATCAGGTTTTGGAATAGGAATCACCTTGAATATTTTCCATGCTCGTGGAATATTTCCGTTGTTGGCCACCGTATTATAAATGGTTACTAGATGCCTTAAGGCACTTAAGGGCAAGCGATTTATTACCGAATAAGTAATCCCGTCAATTCCAGGCGTCGAATCTTTTCCAGATTTTTGAACTGATAGAAGGTCTTTTAAAGAAAACAACACATTTGGAGAGTGATCGCTACATTGACAATTGTGGAATTCATTCATTCGAGCGTGTTTTTGTAGGATTTTTTGTACAAAATCGTTGTCGTATCCGTTAAGGGCACCTGCTTCAAATATTTTTAATTTTTCTTCTTCAAACTCAGCTTTTTCCATGGGTATATTGTATAGCCGATGGGCCATGGAATGAAAATGATCAGTTGTTGTGTTGTTGTTGTGATTAGATCTAATCGGTTTCCAGACGAATGTCGTAGAAATCTTCCTGTTGTATGCACTCTTCCGATTCCGACATTATTTGAATGTTATTGAAACTCTCGAAGTTCATTTAAAACATTTGCAAAATACAGGTACTTTCCAATTTCGACTTATTTTCTCTTCTGTCGGACTCTTATCTAGTTTTTCCTGTTTCTAGATTTTAGTCTACTTTTCGAATGACAACTTAAACAGGTACTTACTTAGAATGTGAGCTGCTCGGTTTACTTTACCCAAAACTACAAAGGTAAAAAAATCCAAAACATGTAGCATGAACGTGAATTTATCTTACAGACATATTAAAATGTCCTTGAACTAGCTTACAATAACATACTCATACATACGGGACAGTTTTCTCACCATAATGAACAAACTGACAAACAACACATAGTTTGTTAGGAACAGGAATATCACAGCTATTCGTCGAGATGACAACGCAGCTCCACGGACACCCGGAGCTCTCTTCGACTGCTTCCAGCTGAGTCTGTCGGCCACATTATAGCTGATCGGCCCATCAAAACGGCCCTCTTGAGAAACAATCGATGTTACTGTACGAAATTTTTGTCTGTCGAAAATGTTCAACATTACCTGGCAACTGTTTGAATATGTATCTGTCATTCTGAAACAAACGTAAATTTTATTAAAAATTTGGGTTTGAGTTGAAATTTTCTCTTGCCAGAATTATCGAGGATTCAAAAAGTGAACGAGTTATACTTAATAATTCCGAATTCAAAATTTATTTTTTTTTTTCGGGATTTATCCAAATTTAGTCCTGAAGATCCTAGATCAGCTTCACCAATCTGTTTGCCTTTATGTAGAACAAAGCTGTAGAAGAAAAAAATACTGTTATCTTTCGGGCTTATAACGCACAACTAAAACCAAATAAATAATGTTTAGTTCCAGATTAAATTTTCAAAAAGATGTTCTGAATCTACAGAAGATACGATATTTTTTCAGAGGTCATATTATAAACTTACAGTCGTCATTTCTTCTATTTACAGTATCGAAAGAACACCTACTGGAGCTGGAATCCCTATTTGGTCAAGCACTGCTTAGTCGAGCTCTTCAATTGGTACACGACGACAAGAAGCCAATCAAAGTTTACCTCACGGCAAACGCTGTCAGTCGCCTTTACGAAGTTCCAGGATCAAAATATCCCGCGATCTATAAGATCTTCCCCGGTATCAACTTCTGCAGCTGCGAGTCCTTCCGCTACTGGGTGCTTCAAAACCGTCACCAAGCTACCTGTAAGCACGTGCTTGCCGTGTGGTTGGCCACCTCATTGGGCCGTATCCAAGAGGAAACTGTTTCGGAAAAAGCGTTTCAACAGCTCAAAGCGGATCTAATCAAGGAACGTTGCTCCTCCATTGGTGGTTTCACAGCAGGTGCGGGACCATCGAAGCGTTCCACCTAGTCTGGCGGAATTAAATGCTTAATACAAAACCACTGTACGAGAAGGGTATCGTACTAGATCGAAAAATGTTGACCCAATCCCAGTTTTCGCAGATTCAGTTCGCTGCGACACTCAACAACTTTTCCATATTCTACAACGTAATAAAAGCTGTTAATTTTGTGGATGTAAGTTTTCTACCCTTAATTTACATCATAACCTACCTTTTATGAGAAATACTTATTTTCAGGATTCAACGGTTCAACTGAGCGCCGATGGAGTCAAAGCAGTGGTGGAGGATGCTAAAAGCGTCCAAGCGACGGTCTACATAACCAAGGAGTGCTTTTCGGTGTACAATATAACGAAACCTAAACGCAAACTTAACGCCAACGGAGAACCAGAGGAAGAAGTTGAACCAGTCGCTTCATTCGGGCTCAATCTGAAAGTATTTACCGATTGTCTCAGTATGTTTTTGGGTGATGAGTACGACTCCAGCCTGAAGATCTTACATAAGGGAGAGGGAGCCCCGCTGATCGTAATTCTTGAACAGCATGGTGAGGATGACCTCGTCACAGAATGTTCCGTAAGAACGATGGAGGCCGGGGAGATTTTGGATTTCGATTTCGAGGACGAACATGTCTACAGCAAGGTTAACATTAAGGGACCCGAATTCTTTGCCCTTCTGAGTGACCTGGATCGCAACTGTGATGAAATCGAAATATTTCTGTCGCCTAATAGCCCGCACATGAAGTTGTGCACCTACGATGAGTATCAGCTGGAATCGAATGTTGAAATTACCAATTGTAGTGATATGCTGATTTCCTTCCAAAGTAGCGAGGCAACGACGAACCGATACAAGTTTTCCCACTTCCGACTGGTGTTGCGAACTTTAGCCTTGGCGTCGAAGGTAGCACTGCGAACCAATAAAGATGGCCTCCTGGGGCTGCAGGTAATGATTGAGTACTCCGAACAGGCTAACATTTTCGTGGAGTATTTCATAATGCCTCTTAGCGGTTGCGACGATCTGGATGTTACTGAATAAATTTCTAAATTTTCAAATGGCCTAGTTCTTGTTTTTTTTTTTAAACCCGTTCACATCCTTCATAACCTTTGAGTGTACAGGCAGTGGTCGTATCACATCTAATCTTACAATTACGATTCTCAACCACTCCGTGGTGCTGATTGTTGACTAGAGTGCGAGCAACCTTAACGGAGATCGGGTACCCAACCCCGGTGTATGCTTTGGTCGCAGGCTAACTGAGATATAGGTCTATGGAGATATAGCGGAAAATTTCTTTTAAGAATTTTATAAATTGGCACAAAAACCATTAGCTGGCTCGGTTCCACAGAAGAAACAAAAATGATGTTGATTTTTCAGTACAAAATATTCAATTTTCCCATACAAACCTAAAAGTTCAAATTTACTCATGTAAACGTTACTCAAAAATTCTGCAAAAAATCATGGATGAGTTCTGGACCAATACGACGCTTTTTAGACCCCAGGGTTTGAGAAATTCAAAAATGACCCTAAATCGACTCAGTCTAATGGGCAGTACCCACTTGCTCTCCAACGAATTTAAGAGCCGCTAAATCGACATTGTAGCGCTGCAGGAGGTGTGCTGGTATGCAGAAGGGCTCCACGGTATGAACGTTCCAAGATGGTCATACCATCTACCAGAGCTGCGGCAACACACACGAACTTGGAACAGCTTTTATAGAAGGAGCGCGTGTTCGGGTGGAGGCCGATCGATCCACGAATGAGAATCAAGGGCCGGTTCTTCAACAACAGCATCATCAATGTGGACCTCGGAAGTACTGGTGATGACAAAAATGAATTCTACGCGCAGCTGGAGCGTGAAAACAACCGCTGCCCAAAACATGATATCAAGATCGTCATCGGGGACTTTAACGCTTAGATTGATCAGGAGGTGGAATTCAAACCGACAATTGAAAGGTTCAGCCGAATGGTAGTATCTTTTTCCAGCACCGCATCCCACACAAGTACACCTGGAGATCACCGTACCAAACGCAATCACAGATCGACCACGTTTTGATAGACAGCCGGCACTTCTCGGGCATCATCGACGTCAGATCCTGTCGAGGCGCCAACATCGAGTCAGACCACTATCTGGTGATGGTCAAGATGCGCCAAAAACTCTCAGTAATGAATAAAATACAAAAGCCCCTCTCGACGACTGTTGAGATACCACCAAGACAGCTATTAACAGCGTTCCGGAGAACCTCATGAGCGGCTGTAGTGCAAAGAAGCATCCGTCGAAACGTGGAAAACCAACAACAGTGGAAAAGGCAGCGAGTCCGAGTTATCCAGGAGAAAAAGCGCCGCCTGGAGGAGGAGAAGCTGGAGCAGCTGCATCGTTCCGAAGAAACACGAAAATACTATCAGAAACTCAACGCACCTGAACACCTGAACGGCGCACATGCGGGAGACTAAGACGGTGGGGGAAGGTACATTGCCGGTGTAGCCAACGACGTGGCGGGGTTACTCCCAACAATGGGCAAAGTTAAGGGTTAGGGGAACCATTCGCCAGCTTAATATCGACAAGTCGGCTGACAAGGATGGCATCGCAGCTGAACTCATCAAAATGGGCCCGGACAACTTGGCCAATTGCCTACATCGGTTGATGGTCTGGATCAGGGACATAGAACAGCTACCGGAGGAGTGGAAGAAGGGCGTAATATTCCCTATCTA
Source organism: Uranotaenia lowii (assembly GCF_029784155.1). NCBI lineage: Eukaryota > Metazoa > Arthropoda > Insecta > Diptera > Culicidae > Uranotaenia > Uranotaenia lowii. The sequence goes on from NC_073693.1 coordinate 244,255,368, forward strand.
AGTCCGAAAAATTGGACTGCGAGAACTACCGAGCGATCACTATCCTCAATGCCGCCTACAAACTGTTGTCCCAAATCATACTCTGCCGCCTAACGCCACAAGCAAACAGATGGAAGTCATTAGGCCGGCTTTAGGGAGTAACGGTCTACGACGGACTAGACCTTTATATTATGGCAAATCCTCCAAAAATGCTTCGAACACCATGTCCCTACGCACCATCTATTCACGGTTGACCGTAACGAGCTATGGAAAATTATGGACGAGAGCAGCTTTTTCGGGAAGCTAACCACACTGATCAAGGCGACGACGATGAATGGAACGCTGTGCTGTGTGCGGATCTCGGGTGAATTGTCGAGTTCATTCAAATCGCGCAGTGGGCTTCTACAAGGCGATGATCTATCCTGCATGATGTTCAACGTGGCGCTAGGAGGTGTTACTCGACACTTTGTTCAACAGATCCAGTCAATTTATCTACTTTATCTCTAAATTATCTATACTTGATATAGTAGGCAGATCATCTGCGGCGGTGGAAGAAATCTACCGCAAACTGAAACCTGAAACAGGAAGGGTTGGGTTGATGATTAATAAGTCCAAGACTAAGTATAGTGTGGCCTGCGGGTTCGAGACCGACCGAACCCGCTTGTCCAGTAATAACAAGGTTACGGCGATCGACGAGCTGGAGATAGTCGAAGACTTTGTCTATCTCGTCGCATTGGTGACCGCAGACATGACCACCAGCTGTGAGATCCGCCGGCGAATGATCAGCAGAAGTCGTGCCTACCATGAACTCCACAAACGATTGCGTTCGAGAAGACTTAGCCTTGGCACGAAGTGTAACCTGTACACGACGACGCCCATTAGACCGGATGTCCTCGAGGGGCAGGAGGTCCTCGAGGAGGACCTTCGCAAACTTGGAGTATTCGAATGTTAAGAACCATCTTTGGTGGCGTGCACGAGAACGTAATGTGGAGGCGAAGGATGAACCACGCGTGCGACTCTACGGCCTAGTAGCCAGAAGGTGGCGAAAGCTGGATGGATACGCTGGGCAGGACATGTTGCTAGAATGACGGACGACTGCCCTGCAAAACAGGTGTTCGCTGCAAATCCGGCAGGAACGAGACGAGCAGGGGCGCAACGAGCGAGGTGGTTAGACCAAGTGGAACGTGATCAGGCGAATGCGGGATGCCCGAGAAATTGGAGAACGGTTGCCACGGACCAAGTGAATTGGAGGAATATTGTTCATCAGGTTATGTCGTGAGACGGAAACCCATGTAAATAAATAAACAAAGACCGGTTGTAATCTACGGCCTCAACACGTGGCAACGCCCGAGGAGGACCTGTGTACACTCGAAGTATTCGAGCGACGAATGTTTATAAGTATCTTGGACGAAGTGCTGGAAAAAGGAGTCTGGAGGCGAATGAAATAGAAAGATGGCACGCATTCCGGCAGAGCAGGATGCAATAATGCCGGACGACTGTCCTGCCTTTTCTCTGAAATCCGGTAGGCAACAGACGAACACAGGCACAACGTACTTTGGGATACAATTTACAAATAGAAAACGACTAAAAACGGGAAAATATTCGAAAATCGCCTTTTTTGTCAACCGGGCTTCGCGTTCGATGTTTTTTTTTCCAGTGGATGTTTGGTTAGTTTAAAAAAAAAGGTTGGCTGGTGATTTTCAAGGAAACCATTTAGAACCAATACTATTTCTAAACTAAAAGAGTGTTCTACGTTTCTATGCGCTATGTACTCAATTATTTTATTAGATAATGAAATGATAAACAGAAATGATTCAACGAAATGAATATTTATGTTGAAATATTAAGCATTGGTGAAATATAAAGAATGTATGACATGTTTCAAATTCCGGTTGAAACATCAAAATTCAACATTTCTGAAAATTTACTGCAAATAAACAAACCTCTTTAAAGTTGAAGATCAACCCCTTGAGATAACAAAACAAAAAAAAAGTAATCCAATTAAAAGAAATCAAAACTGCCCGAATCGCCGCTATTTCCAAAGAAATCGAAATTGTCGGATTTCTTGGAACGCCCACCGGCAACCTTCTGCTTCTGCGAGGGTTGCTGTGAACCTTTTTGCTTCGGTGTAGGATTGCCGAGAAAGTCGAGATCCATGTTGTCGTCACTGCCATTTCCGGCGGACAAATACAATTCTCCGCTACTGCCAGCCGATTGCACCGGCGACAGTTCAAAACCAAGATCGCTGCTAGTTTCCTGGTTATCCAGCTCGAACGACAAGATGCTACTCTGCAAACTTAAGCTGTCCGATTGGTCGGTATTTTTTTCCAGCTGTTCATCGGAAGAAACACGTGCTGGTGCTGCATTTGAAATATTTTCGTCTTGTTGATCTTCATCCGACAGAATCATCGGTTCGGATGGCTCTCGTTGTAGCTGCTTTTCCTGACTGCATGGTGGCATGATGACCTCTGTAACCTGTTTGTCGTTGAATTCTTGACCCATTTCTTCATTTTGTTCTTCTTCGTGTCTATGCTCTTGCGATTGGGTTGCCTTTTTGGCGCTTTGAGGCACCATGGCTCTTTTGGACGAAATTGGCTTAGACTTGTGTAAGTCGTCTTTCTCGGTAGCTTTTTCAAAATCGAGTTTTCGGTGACAGGAATCACGTTTGGAAACTTTCCTCAGCGGCTGATACTCTTCTGTTGAAAAATTCAAATTTGGTTGCTTATTGGATTTGTTTGATAACGTCTGATCTTCGTAATCAGGAGAAACATCTCTCTTTCTTGATGGCATAACTTTGAAGGTTTTCTTCTTGGCGACTTTTTGATCCGTTGATATTTCTTTTGTGACTTTTTTAACTTTTTCAACCTCCGAAGACGAAAGTGGCTGAGATTTGGAAATTAGAATTTCTCGTTTCGATGTTTTAGATCGCTCATCATCCAATGAATCGTCAGCTTTAATACTTTCTGTACGGGTTTCAATGCGCTGGGAGCTATGAAGTTTAGTTTTCTTGTGAACTCTTTGCTCTGTATCGGTCGACGAACTTCTTTTGACCCCTTTGATATTTTCCTTGTTGGTCGTATCTATTGAGCGTTGATAGCTCTTAGGTGGTTCACCGGCTTTGGATTTTGCAGTTGATTCCTGTAACTAAATTTTTCAAACAAAATTCGAAACAATTAAGTTATATTGAAGGCATACCTTTTCTCCCTGTACCGTTTCCACCAGCCGTTCTTGACTTTGACCCATGAGGAAAGGAGGAAAACTTCGGAACATTTCCCGCGCCTGAAGAGCCGCTCTAGCTTTGAAACGTTTTGCGAGTTTTTCTTCATTTTGCAGATTCACACAACGCGGGCGCTTGAAAATATGCTTGTATTTCGTACGCCTGGTTCCAATTTTTTCGATCAAAAATGGGAAATCGTTCGGGTTTTTGAAGGGCGCTTGGTGAAATTCCGCATGGGCCAACTGTACAGGGGTCAACAGCTGGTCGTGGAATTCTTTCTCACGGCGCTTGGCATCTTCTACGGCCTTGATTTTTGCCAGCTCAATATTTTCTTTCATTTTCTCTATCTTTTTAAGCATCAGTTCATTGTTTTGCAAATATAGCTCAATTGCTTTTTCGTCAGCAGCAATTCCAACTTGATTATCCGCCAGCTCGACCAGCAACAGTTTTGATTTATCCCAGCACGCCTGTTCCCGTTGGCGCTTAGCTTTCAATATTGCAGCCACCTCCGAGTACACTACGTCGTATTCGGCTTTTGCATGATTTCGTTGTTGTTTCATATCGTTTATCAAGGCCTGACTTTTGGACTCTTCAAATCGCTTGCGCGCATGACGGCATTGAACAATTTCCTCGCGTATTTTTTTCTTCTTCTCAGCGAGCTCCACTCGTCTGGTACCTTTGCGTTGCAGCCGCTGGCGCACTTCCGAACGATGCCTTTGGAGAATATGGTTGGTTCCATCGTTGAGTAGATCTTGGACTTCTGCTTCGACATTTTCCAGCTTGTAAGCGAGAAACCGAGTACGTCGATCTACATTCTGCAACGAGTTGTCTTCCTCATGAAGCTTCACGAAGAATGGTTTCAAATCTAGTGGGTGTCGGTATAGAAAAGTCATTCAAATATGATTTTTTTTGCAGGTCCATTACTCACCAGCTGCAATTTCCTTCCAAATGTTTATCTGCTGCTGACCCAAATGTGCCATCTTCTGCTGTTCCAACGTCTCTTCATATGAAGGACTGTTGAGGATTTCGGTCTGCAGCAATAGATTGAATAATTTCAAATAAATAGTGTATAGTTTACGGTAAAGGAAATTTTTAATTTCATATATTCAGTATGCAACATATGTTATAATGATATTATCATTTTTTTAGCGGTAAATCTTCAAAGAAGATCCCATTTAATAATAATCTATATAATACAAAACGCTTATTATTTGTCCATTCATATATACTAGCAATACTAGGTAGTCTTCTTTAGGGGCCGTTCAAATATTATTTAATTCACAAAGCGTAACAAGTTGCTATAACCCCCCCCCCCCCCCCCCCCCCACCCCCAAAGAGTGTTACGTAATATTTGAATGGTCCCTTAAACAAACAACTTTGGCCCAATGACCTCCCACATAAAAAAGTCTATACTTCACACTATGCAACTTGTACTGCGATTTTTGTTATAAGACAAACTTTGTTGTCTATTGTTGTTGTTGGAAACTAGAGACAGTCTCACTGCCTCAGTGCCTCCCGAATAAAATGGAAGACATTGAAACCATTTCGAGACCACCTATATCCTATCCTACACTCAACGAAATCCACACTTTGGATGTATGTTTTCCCACACATACGCCTTAAAAATTGCTCAACGCTTAGATTTCATATGTCACACATAAAATTTATGTTCAGCATATGAAGTTTATACACACCACATAAATTCTATGAATTTCATCTTCGAAAATATTTTTTTTTAAAATGGCCGTACTGAAGAAAAATTTGGCGTACCCGTTTTAATTTTCAACACAGATCATCTGTGGTGTCAATCAAAATATAATCATAAGGTGAGTAATCGGTAAAAAAAAACACTGAACCTTTCATTGATCTGTTTTAATCTCCTCCGCAGGAACCTGGCTTCTGACTACCGCTATAGCAGACTAGCGCTAAAATAAAATATGTTCCACCGTAACATGAGGAATTTCGGTGAAAAGCGGATGTCGAGAGAAGAAGGTAAATTAAGAATTCTTATGATTTTTCTAGCGTGCTTGGAAATGGGATTACTTTTGCAGATTCCGGAGCCTGGTGGCGATCAAAGCCGTCGATATGGTGTTCCAGACTAATATGTTAGACGAACGGGCCGCCGAGGAATGATCCTTGGCCACATCCAGGTCTGAGCTGCTGATTTTCCAGAGTATCTCGACTATATATTTCCTTTCCAGGGAAATAGGAACATGTACGTATTATGTTCAGCAAGGACATTTAATTAACAATAAATAATATGAGAAAGTCTCGATAGCTAAAACACATATTCCATTTTCATCCGAAAAACTTACTCGGACAAAACAAAACGCCTTGAAGTACGCAGATATTTGAATGTAGGCTTATAACATGTATGTGTAAGATATACCTTTTATGTGTCGCATATAAAAACTATTACATTGAATTCTATATGTGTGGGCACGTATTTTCCAAATGGGAATCAAATTGCAAAAATCTATAAGGCAAACACATATTCCCAATATGTCGATTTTTTGCAGTGTAGTACATACGGACCGTGTGGAACAGGCTTAAAGCGCAGACACCAGATACAAGAATTCCACTGTTGATGGTCATGCCTCCCACAAAAACAATATATTCAAAGATACCTAGCTCTTGAAATTTTGCATATAAATGCCAACGGACAATCTTTTAACAAACCTTAACACCATCTACTGACAGAAAAGGTCAACATTTTTCGATAATTGAATTTTTCACTTTTACCCCTTGTTCCGGGGGTTTAAAATGCACTCTAATATGCTTTTGTTTTATTTTTGAAATACATTTGAAAATGCACTCTGACATATACCGTATTTTTTTTCACCTGGAGGCAAACTAGAGGCAACCTAGGTTCGCTCTAACTGCTGTCATCGTGCTCATTTATTGCTCGAGAGGCAACCTAGGTTCGCTCGAAAAAGGGACGGAGTCGCCCTGAGAAAAAAGTCAGTTTTGCGAGAAGTTCACCAATACTCTCAACGTTGTTGTCAAAACATTAAACAGCTGTTTTTGGCTGAAAACAAAACAGTTGAAATAATGAACGGGAAAATGATTATTGCCGCGATTTTGAACCTCTCAGCCAAGCAAAATCGTACTATCTGCAGTCCAGTGCAATCCGGACACAAAAAACGGCAATCCGGATGTTAAGAACCGAATGAAGAAATCCAGAAGGGAGAACAAAATGACAGCTGCATGTAAACATTGCGCTCGTTCTCACGCACACCTACGTATGGAATAACTCGAAACCCGAAACTTGCTTTTTTATTCTGACGGTTCTAGAGCCAAATCCGGAATCAAAAAAAAATACGCCAATACTTTCACCAATTTTTGAAGAAAAGCTATGCCACTAACTCAATTTAATTAAGAACCTCACTCGTTTTTGCGCATTCAGATTTCTCATTAAAAAAATTTTCAATCAAAACAGATAACTAATTTGTATGGCATATCTCGTTGAGCCTGATTATTGATTCCAAATTCCACGGAACAGGATATTGCGATTCAGGGTTTTGATGACATGGCCAATATTTATTTTGATTGGGATGCTGATTTTTGATATATTACAGATTTTTTCCCAAGGTTTTAATTTAATTTAGTTTAATTCATTAAAATGCTGATAAATTTTATTTAGTTTTATTAAGATGTTTAAATCAAAATCTTAAAATAGCAAAGCTTCCCAGTTTAAGTTTTAACAACTAGTAGCCACTTGAAAGCATGTGATAAATATGATAAATAAGAAATTCAAAACTTTCAAAACTATTTTATATCAGAAAGTGCTATTTCGTTTTTTTCCGAATCAGCCATTTCAATAACAAAAAAGCAAAAAGTAGTGTAAAGTATTCTCAAATTAGATTTGAAAAAAAAATCAAATCTGTCCACGTGAACATCCGGAGACGGGGGTTGGGATTTGCCAACACCCCACGTGAACATCCGGGGACGGGGGTTGGGGTCTAAAATCTCATTTTTCTATCTAAGTGGTATCTGAACAGCCCCCAAGGAAGAAAAAGCTTTGAATAGCGATTGGAGACTCTGATACCGAAAACCCGTGCTAATTCTGGAGAGCCAAGACCACGTAGAGACCTCAGTGTGTTTGTCGTGCAGATGAACCCTCAAATTGCTAGTTATTTCCGACCGTGTACTATAAATTGGTTTTTTTTTCCTTAGCGTGTTTTACTAATTAGTTGCATTTCTGCCGCAGCATTTGATGGTGGCGCTTTTCGATTTTGTCCGTCGATTTTCGCTAGAGTTCCGAATCTTGTAATGGATAATTTTTGCCTCCCATATCCCTTGAGCATTCCGGCCAATCATAATCATTTTTCTTTTTTGCCACTAGGATGCCATCTGAACAGCTAACATGGTATCAATGATGCTTTCAACTTTAATAAAGCTTTCGATAGCGTGTTTAAAAGAAAATTATTAAGCATACTTTGATGGATTTATATGAATATGACGCCTTACTACGACTCGGTCACTGACCTTAAAAACCTAAAAAAAAGTACATTAAAAATCAATCTATAAAATAATGGTCGCGGTAGTTTTTAATGTTTTACTATTAGCATCTTGAGGACAATTAAATACAAGACAGTTACTTTTTTCCTGTAATTTCAGTTCAACCAAGTTTTTTTTTGTCATAATTTTTTTCTAATAATTTATATGAAAATAGGATCGATTTTACTTACTTGAAGAAACTGCACCAAATCTTCTAAACCGTCCATGATTTGGAAATCTCTTCACAAAAATAAATATACTGATATATCAATCACCACAAATTACAGGAAATGCTACAGGTACAGAACAAATAATTGAAGAATTTCACCAAACTTTTCTTCGACATTCTTTTTCAAACTTTTCCCGAGCCGCTGCTGGCTGCACGCTGCACAAAACTGATTTAAAAAAATGATTCACACGAACATAAACAAAACCTGTATTTGGATTTTCTTTTCCCAAAACTGTATAAAACTGAGTAAACAGATTTTCTACGAAACGTATTCAGTTTTGCACAAGGTTCTTAGATACACTAGGTTCTCCGACTTTCATAGTAAGTGTAGGAAATAAGATGAATTAAAATGAAGATTTTCAAACTAAAAATGAAGTAAAAAAAGAGACTTTGAAATGGAAGATGTTAAGTTAAAAGTTAAGAAATTTAAAAATAAATCATGAAAGTATATACTAACTTGTATAACTTTTTCAATCGAAGAGGTATAGAAACATTTATGAGAAAAACATGAGCTTTAATTTTTGGAATTTTAGTAATAGTGTAGAAGTGGAGGCGAATGTAGGAAATAAGATGAGGATAAAATAATTATAATAAGTTAAATAAATAATCTGAATAAAATGAAAATATAATCATTGGCACCCCTAGTCGATATGGAGTAAGCGAATTGAGCAACCCTTCGATTGACAGGAGCCGTCGTTAATAGGCGTTATACGGAGAGATATTCATACTTAGAGGAGCATGTGAGATAGGGAAAACGAACGCGAGTGGAATGAAGAATGAAGTCAGTTTAAAAACGAATTTCGCGAAGAAAGGTTCCGTTTGTGACTGCCAGCAAATCGAAGCTAATGAAAAAATATTCGGTCGGCAGTGTTGCCACATCAAAATCTGTACCGCTCATCGAAAAAATCTTTTTCATCTGTACCGATAACTCAAAAATCTGTACCAAAATCTGTACCGAAGGAGCGAAGTTCTGCATTCAATGATTGAATGACATTCAATGAATGAAGGTATTGATTCCTATTTTTTACCTTAAAATAGATAGATACTTTATTGCACATAGTACAGTTTTTTAGCTTAACACTTTTTGTGAAACTCATTCAATCATTTTCATTTTCTCTCTTTGAAAAACTGACATTATTAAATTTTTTTCATAAAAAAAAACACATGTTATGCATAATTTTATTGAAACGATTTTTGAGCGTCATATTTACATAATACGACAATTTTCGATCCGCCGTTTAATCTTAAATAATTTTTCCTTCAAAGGATAGTGTCGAATGTGTCAACACTCAGACGATTACGAACTTTGGTTTTATTAGCATTTACAAGTGGGGGATTATATAATCAGATATTTATTTGTAGCAAATTTAGAAATCTAATTATTCCATCGTGTGCTTTCCAGTAAGGAACTCTCATCGTCAGAATAAAAAAGGCTAACTTTTGACTTATTTTCTAAGAGCAAACGCACCAACACGGGAGTATACGCGGCCCGATTTTGCTCATTTCAGCGGACCGATTTTGGTATACACACTCTTTCGCGCACCGGGCGGAAGCATTATATTTTTAAATTGTGCAGTACACCGAGAAATTTTTTGCAGAAAATCTTAAATTTAATTTATACTGATCGAGTAAATTGTTAGAGTCGATAGTTTTTTCGCTTTAATTTCGATTATTATCATTATTATTAATAATTATTATAATGCATGGTGATTGATGGCGGTTATTCGACGGGTTGACTGCAATCCGTTACATGACGTCAAAGTTGACATGCTGGTTGAACATGTCATATACAGCAGCAACAGGTCCAAGCAGCTTCGAGCGACCAGCAACCGGGTCCGGTGGCGGATGCAGCAAGAACTTCTGCACAGTAACAGCCGGAATCATCCGAAAGTCAGCGGAACTTGCGCGAAATATGCCAGCTGCTGTGAAGTTCCACCATCAAGCAGGAGCCGCCGCTGGTCCCAAGACTTCGGCCTCAGTGAGTCGGAACCGTTTGCCCTGGTGCAGCGCAGCGAGGAGGATTGTATGCGCCATTGCCTCGGTCAAACCTATCTGCTAAAGATACTGCTTATAGACCTAGCAACAGTTTCAGCGAATTGACGACCGATGAGTGCAAAACGTTACTCATACGGTCTCTGTCAGAAACAGATAAAGTGTGGAACGACTAAATACCGGATTGTGAATCTTCGCCACCGGCCCGTGTTAGATTATTCGAATCGTATCTATTCTAAAAAAAGAAACACTTCGAGTCAAGCTACATTTTAACATGTAATCAACAATAAAAATAAACATTTCTATCAATTTTTTGATTATTTATTCATACGATAACACACCATTTTTATTCTAAAAGTTTTCGTCTATAAATTGAAGCTTTTTTCTCTTGACACTTCTATTTGTAATTCATTGCTGCAGCTAACGTAGTGCCAATGCTGGGAGGTTTCCGTGTTATTGAATCTGTAAAAAAGGAAGAATGAATAGGTGTTTTGCTTTGCTTTTGTCAATAGAATTTACATTTTTGTTAAAAACAACAGCGTAGCGGGCGGATAAAGCTCGAAGGCTAACTCCCACGAATGAGACCGCGGTGCCAGCTGAGTCGGTGGAAGTCTTTTCGACTAGCTTTCATCCTCAAATACATCACCGCTTCCGGTGGTAGTTGTTTGGTCAGCGAACGTTTCCTGAAAAAGAACAATGTCGTCATTTTTAGTTGAAAATAGACAAGAAACATCCTTACCCAGCTCCTTTTTTGTCCGGTATGACTAGCTGCGGTTTCTAAGCCTGTGTTGAAGTTGGTCACTGTTTCGTGTCATTGGCCTTAACCGGAAGAAAGCCACCATCAAATATCCACTCCAGCAAATTGCGGCTTTTTCATGAGCGTGTCCATGTAGGGGAGTTTCTACCAGCCGTTTGCGTTTGAACGGCAAACATTGGGAGGCGGATGAAGGCAACACGAGCCCGACTGTTCGAAGGTGTCGTTCGACTCTTGGAGCATGGGTTCTTTGCAGTACTTGTCGCCGGGAACTCTTGGTGCACCGGAGCACTGTGTGAGCTGATGGATCGTTTAACAGTACAGTGCTTGGTGGTCATGCTGCTGCAGTGATGGGAAATTTTTCACTTTTCTTTTCTCGACGATGAGCTGCTGCTGCTGTCGTCGTTCTCGACCGAGGCACCACTCGGAAGCGGGGGAAGCTTGGGCGGGCCAAGTTCGATCGGTAGAGAAGCATTGTTGCCCTCAATGCACCGGTCCGTCGGCCGACGATTCAAAATTGTAAAATTGATCCGTGGCAAACTGAACTAAACTGAATGTCAACAAATTCTACACGCTGAACGTAGTTTGTTAACTCAGCATTAAAAGGTAGATTTTTTCAATGCATGTTTGCTCTCGCCCCTTTGTTAGGGCATCCGCAGCAATCGCGAGCAAAGTGAAAATGCTCACGAGTTTAATCACTTTTATACCGCACCGGGGGTTAGTATATGGGTGAGCAAAATAGGGCCGTTGCCGTCGGGACCGACAAAGTCACCAAATTTGCTCACAAGAAAGGGGCGAGAGCAAACATGCACTGAAAAATTATAGACTACTAAATGTTTATTGATGATATTCTTTATTTTACAAAATGTTGAATAAAATGCATGATAAATTCAATTTAAAATAACAAAATAGTAATGATCGCATGGTAACTTAACTGGAAATGTGCTTTGGGATTTTTGATGACTGTCTGGGTGGCACCATATGCGAATTATTTTTCTAAAGATCTCTTAACAGTTTAGAACAGTTAAGATTTCCTAAACAGTTTATAAAATACTATAACCATTTGTGAACGTATATCGATATAAGGTTTTTAAGGAACTTCTTTATTCATCACTTTTTTTAGAAGAGGAAAAGGTATATTTCGAAAATGGGGCCCAAGTCACGGCCAGCACATCTCTCACTGAAACATAGGGTGGTTTTTTCTAGGGCCCGAAGGGAGTATCGATATAAGTTTGAATTTCATGATTATTCCACGTACGATATTGTACAATTTCTTAAAAATAAACAGAACGAGTTCGTAAGAATCTAATTTAAAAAAATATCAGGCAACTGTTTAAAAAATTTTTTAAACTATGAAAAAAATTCAATGCATAGCATTTAATGTATCTTTTTAACCATAACACAGTGCAATATTTGAATACAATTGAAAAAATAATTTATTTTCGAATGAATAAATAACTGCCGCTTTGAATTTATTAATATGAATGATTTTTTAATTCCCTTTTTCAGTGTAACAGTTAGGACTCGCCCGCGATGCTCACCCAACTGGTGCGCGAAAGAGTGTGTATCCTAAAACCGGGCCGCTGAAATGAGCAAAACCGGGCCGCGTATACTCACTCATTGGTGCGTTTGCTCTTATTGTGAGCAAATTTGGTGATTTTGTCGGTCCCGACGGCAACGGCCCTATTTTACTTACCATGATACTAACCCCCGGTGCGGTATCAAAGTGATTAAACTCGTGAGCATTTTCACTTTGCTCGCGATTGCTGCGGATGCCCTAAGTAGTTTTCAATATACTGGATGAAAACAAAATGTTGAAACTTTTTACAGTTTTGAAAAGTCAAAAATCTGTACAAATCTGTACCAAATTTTGAAAATCTGTCATATCTGTACGTACAGATTCTGTACTCAAAAATCTGTACCTGTCTAGATAAATCTGTACATGTGGCAACCATGTCGGTCGGTTTCGACAGTAAGTAGGCTAGGAGTGAGCGGGGCTCTCAATGAGTTTGTTTATTTTTTGCTCAGCTTTTCTGGGGTTTGTTGGTAAACAAACTTCATGAGTATAGTTGCATAGCCTACATAGCCAAAATGGCTGAATCGGGGATTCGTTATTCGGGAACACCTCCTGAATATATACTCACCTTGGTTTTGCATATAAAATTTTGTCTCGAAGCTGAGTTTATGGAAGAAAAACATTTTTAGGAGTAATGGAAAAACTCTTTCCAACACGAATCTGTGAGTTTAACAACCACAACATGAGAAAAAAAAACGGACGTCTTCTATTTTTTTTCATGGCCGTTTTTTAATGTTTCCTTATCAAGTACCTATAAATTCAACGCAAAATTGCATTGTGTTCTAGGCGGTAAATTTTCTGTTGATTTAAGGCGCGGGAAGGCTAAAAATCTTTGAAGATTAACCAATTTTGATCTCTCGAAACATTTTGGAACAGTTGGGCTACTCATTTTAGGTAGTGAACCTGTATATAAGAGAAGTGACATCTGAAACACAAAATTCCAATCGAGCAAAAGAACTGTCAAAATCGATTCCAATCGATCCAAGCATTTTGTCCCAGAGCTTTTACCTTTCTTATTGAAAACTCAACCAAGGAAGGTATTGTGATTGTTGTTATAGTTCAAACAGATAATTTTTTTAGCTGGTCATATGAATTTATGATTAGGTGCAATTTATTTCAATGCTTTGGTGAATCGTGTTTCTAGTTAGAAAACTAACTAATTATTAACAAAATTCAAGTCATTCATACCGTTTATCGCGATCCTTCGGGCATCGAGTTCAATGTTGTTTTGTTTGATTGAAGGAGCGTTCACTTTAGAGCTTGAACATTGAGCCAGAAAACAGTGCTGGGGATGTTTTTGTCCAAGATTTCGGCGATGTTGCCACATATTTTATTTTAAGAGGGATCAGATGTCGCTTCTCTTATATGCAGGTTCACTAATTTTAGGAAGTTATTTAGATTTTTGAAGTTGACCACCTGTAGCCTAAAAAGTAGAGCAGCGATATTCTTTGATTTGCTCTTAGGATTTCTTATAGGGAAAAGTAAATTTTCTCGATTTGTTGTTAAAATCTTTTGAACGTGCAGAAATTTAAAAGGACAAAAGTAACTTCTAAAGGGTTTAATTAATTAAATTAAATTAATTAATTTTGTGTTTTGTTCTGGCAAATAATTGATATAATAATTTGTTCCGCTTCCAGGGCCGTGACCAGAAATATCATAGAGAACCGATCATGCTGGATGAAGCGGTGCCAGAGGATCCTCTGAAACCCACTGAACGGACGCTCCGGCTACTTATCGGAAAGCTGAAACTGCTTCCGCTGGTCGAGAGCTGCGAAAAGGTATGGCCTTCCCGTCTGGACTTCGAAGCCATCCTGCCCAGCTATCAGGAGAATCTTCTGGAGCTGCGTTCGCTACTGCTACCGGAAATGGTTGATGATGACGATAACGAAGTCGAGAAGCTGTTCGAACTTGCCGGGGATATCGGGTGCCGGGCCAAGAGTCTACGGGAGGTATGTTTCTAAAGACTGATTTTGAAGGTTTTTTTTTTAAACCAATTTCGACGTCTCTTGGCAGCTTCAAATTTCCATAATCATGAGCTGTTTCGAATCAACGGCATTTGTGCTGTCCGATGAATTGGGCCAAATGCAGCAAGACCTTCGGCAACGTTACGTTTGGGATAAGGTGCTTCTGAAACCGGCTGGTGACGGTCAGAATATTCTCAAACAGCTTATTGCTACCTATAAGGCGAATTTACTTCGAGAAGATTGGTTCTATTATTATGGAGATTTGTCCGGGTTTTGTCAGTTTGTGTGGGATCTGATGGAACTCGGGGATAAGAGTTTTATCGATCGCGATACGATTGAGTTGGTCCAACAGATTTGTTTAAAAATGATAGACTCGGAAACGATTCAGTTAGCTTTGAAAGGCATTTCTTTGCTTGAGGAATGTATCTATAAAACTCGAGAAAAAGGGTTTATTAATTATGAGAAAGTGTACGAGCGATTGTTCGATCAAACTTGGCGCATTTTCGAAACAGATGAAAGGGATCAGCAATTTTCCATCATACTTATGTCAGCTTTACTTGAATGCGTCAAAGTTCTAGAAGTGGATCGTAACCAACTGATGTCAACTATCCAGAATTTCGGTACCTGGAGCAAGGCCGATTCTTTGATGAATCTGCTCGTGGGTGCTGTCGAGAGATCGAAGGATCCAAAAAATTCGCTAGCTCTGTTCGACCATATAGTTCTTCTTTTGAACATCGGTCATTCAACGTTTAAAATTATTCCCTTTAAAACAACAAAAGAAGATAAAACGACTGATTCAAATCCTTACATAGAAAGCAACGGTTCCGAAAAAGCTTGTAACCAGCTCGTTATCTATGATAGTGGGAATGTTTTAAGTTTTTCCAACAAAAATTGGTGGGAAACCATCATGAAACTGAACCATAATCGCTTCCACCGTTGGACTGTCCGACTTTTGGAAACTATAATAGCCCAAGTTGAACGGTTTGACTTTCCCAATCCGTTGTTTCATCAAGTAAGCTCAAGAACTGAACACAGTTTCAATGGCTTTATTAAAATTCTTATCTTCTTTCAGTATTTGTGTGGTATTCTGTTCTCGATCATAGACTGTCCGGGATTGAACTTCAAAGGTGGTTCGGAGCAGTGCTTCGATACGGTCGTCCAACTAATGATGAGCTTTTTGGAAAAGCTGGCTTCTTATTTGGATAGATTGTTGCTGAAAAAAGATATCCAAAAGGCAGATGATGAATCTGTTGACGATCATCAACAGTCGGTACAGAGATGTGTAGAATTTTTCGAAGCTGCCTTTGCCCTGGTGAAACATTTTATCGGTAACATTATCGAATCAAATCCGGAGCTGATAGAAGCTATGCAGAAAGGTGGAAGTATGTCGACACATTTCCAAGAAACTGATTTTCTGAAACAGTTTCAATTGCTGTGAGTTGTTCGTTATTTTTTATGTTTGATAAGAGGGGTTCTAATGTTTGTTTTCGTTTTTCAGCATTGAGCAATCCAAAGCTCCAACCGAAAAGCAGTTGGAGAAAGGTTTGTGAACAAACTAGTTGGATTTGTCAAAAGATTATTTTTTTAATTTATTTGATCTTGAAGAGCCACTTTTCAAGTTGTTAATTTTACAACTTGTTTTTCTTTCTAGTTTAGGTAAGTACCTCTATAAATTAACACTCATCGATAATTTTTGCTTTTGATATTCCTTCAAGAATGTATTTTAAAGAGTTACCGAATTCCCGAAGTCATGAGTTTTAAGTAATACTGACATTTGCGTTTTGCTATGTTAAAACAATACCTACTGTTATATACGGATATTATCTAATAATTTGCGCCGGAGATTTTCCCCAAATTTTTAATTTGGTTCAGCACATCAATATATGAACTTTTTTAAGATGAGTTTTTTCAAATTAAAATCAATCTTTTTTTTATTCCAAACGCACATCACTTTTTTTCATTTTTCAACTGAACTCATAATGATCCCACATCGAAACGCATTGAATTTTATCAGCTAAATAGGTACTCTCAGAAAAAATGTTTAGTAAATTTCTACTGGAAAAAATAGTTTTAAAATACCATTTGTATCACCAAACATTTGGTAATCCTGTTTGACTCATCTAGAAATAAATTTTCCTAGTAATCAAGTCAAAAGTTCCTATTACGTAGTTGGTACATTTCGTTCCTTAAAATTATCATTTTTTTTTAAAATCCTATGCGTTTTGATTTGATTATTAAAAGCCCACTTATACTTCACGTAAAAATTAACGTGAAAAATCTTATTTCGTCGTCAACAACGCGACGAAGAGAAATGATACTACAAAGAACTGCTCAATATATTTTATATTTATTTATAGAACTCGAAATCTGAATCCTATCTTCCGGTGTCTAGTTTTACAAACTTCGTATGTAGATTTATGTTCTTGAACTACAGAAAAAAGATTCTTAAAATTGAAAGAAT
This sequence comes from Uranotaenia lowii, assembly GCF_029784155.1. NCBI lineage: Eukaryota > Metazoa > Arthropoda > Insecta > Diptera > Culicidae > Uranotaenia > Uranotaenia lowii. Next base: position 244,272,040 of record NC_073693.1, read on the forward strand.
TTCTTGGTAGACAGAGTCTTTTTCAAGAAGTTAAGTTTAAGTTATTCATTCTCAAAATTAAAGATTTGTAATTTTTTTCCGGTAAAGAAAATTTAAACTATTAACCCAAGTCCCATCTATCGCCGGCCACGATAATCGTTTCTCCGATGATTAGCTCCACCACCACCTCCCCGATTCGGGCCTCCTCGTCCTCGGTCCCTCGAGAACCCTTCATCCCCTGCGGAGTTACGATCCCCCCTGGAGTAGGGCTTCTGCTGCTGCTGTTGCTGCTGGCCCTGATGCGATCGGTTCATTTTGTTCTGATGATGGCCCTGTGGCAATTGGCCCATCATTTGCATATTCGTGTCCCGCATTCCCTGCAGGCTCGCTAGCATTTGGTTGAACATGGCCTGATTAAAGCCACCTCCGAATTGGTTCTGATCCAGCTGCAGGCTACCATTGTACCCCCCGGGACTCTGCTGCTGCTGTTGGTTCGGAGATTGATTGTGTTGTTGGTGGGGGCCTCGATTTTGATTTGGTGTTCCGTTATTGTTAACCCGGGGCGATGCACCCTGATTGGGACCATTTCTGCTCTTCCTGTGCAACGTCAGCGGGCGCTGGAACAGTTTTGTGCCCTCGTATATGTTAATGGCGTACTCAATCGAAGCGCTATGAGCGTACGTAATGAAGGCATAAGATCGTTGCCGTTTTGGATTCTGGGGATCCCGCGGGATTTTGACCATCTCGACTGGACCGGCCTACGTTAATGAGATAGTTAATGAAAATTAATTAAAAAATAAAGAAACTTAAGACAAAAATACATCTTGAAATTCCAACATGTAACCTTATGCAGTACCAAAGAAGGCTATCGTTACTCAATAAAATTACAATTACAACATGTTTGTGAACAAAATTACCTGCAAGAAAAGTTCATACAGCATTTCCTCTGTAACCTTTTCTGAAAGATTTCCGCACCAAAGCGTTCGCTCGTCTTCTTCACTCATGGTACAGGCACTATTTAGACTTTTTACGATCACTGGTGGTGATTTAGTCAAATTTTAAATATAGGTTTTCGCAATAAGTTGAAGACGCTTTGCGGAAGTCTTTTTTGTTTTGTTTTTTGTTTGGAACACGCTCTTTTATTTTAACTCAAAATTAAGTACGACCGTGGTTCAAAACTACCGTATTTGTTTATGTCGAGTGTTGCACTAGTGCACCACTAGGTGCTGTCAAACTGTTTGTTTATTCGGACGGTGTTGCACTGGGTTTTGACCTGTCGGAGTTCTGCTTACGTACGGTGGGCCAACGTTAATTTTGCCAGTGTTGCGAGAGAGCGTGTGAGTGAGTGAGGTAGCAATACACTGGCGACGATTTGTGTTTGTTTTTGTCGGGTACGGTGGAGCACTGATCGAGGGGAGAAAACAAATACGGTAATAGTTCGATTCTATGAACTTAAAGCTAAGTACCCTTTTTCCTCCTTGCGATGGTTCAAAATGGAGTTCGAACTACGAACTCAAAATTGATCCTTTTTTTTTCCTTCGGCGAAAGGAGCAAAGCTGAGTTCGACCTAATGAACTAAAAATTGAACTCTCTTTGTTGGGCTGAAAACACTTATAGCGAATTCAGTTCGAACCGGAACAGCAACCAACGAACACGTCGCAAAATTTGGTCGTTCCGGAACAATTACCGGAAGACTATGAACGAACTTCATAATGGAATGCATGTTCACCGTGTCAGCGTAAAATTCTGCCCGTCATTGTCATCATACGGTGAGCGGCTTGGAATGTCCGCAAACTTCTGGATGTTGTTTACTTCCCGTAGGAAGTAACATCCGGAAGTTTTCTTTGACCGGGAGTGTCAAAACTTTCCACCGCTCTGCAATTGCAATGCAATGTACCCAATGTACCGGAACAGCAACATCCGGGTACAAAAATTTTTAATCATTCTTTAATTCCCTGAAAATAAGCTACCCTCGAAAAAAAAGGATAAATTCGAGTTCGGCTGCCGAACTTAGTATTGAGTATGCCTATCAGAACTCTAGCGTAACATTTAAAAAGGGCGAAACTGCCAAATGTAAACAAATCGAGTTAACGGTCATTCCGGATGCATGCGGTTGCACTTTACCTATTAAACGCGGTTTCACTTTAAAATGGCTTAAAACTTTCAAAAAATTGATAAAATTCAATTGGGCGAAACTTCCTGTTGATGCATTTTCGTTGGAACGTGAAGTAACGCCTATTCAAAATGGATTGAATTTTTCTATTCGTGTAGGGCCAATAGGCGTAACTGAGTTGACCGTGTGTGACAAAACGGCCTAATTAGTTTTTGCGTGTAGGACGAATGGGCGAAACTTCAAAACCAAAACAAAAACGGCCGATCAATTGGGCGAAACTTGCAAACGTAACCAAAGGACTGAAGCAACTGTTAAATCACATACAAACCGACCGTACTGATTTTTTGGAACCAGAACGTCAGTTCGCCTTTGATTTCAATGGAATTTTGGAACCAAAACGTCAGTGCGGTACTGAAATGTCAGTTCGGAAATTTTCTTCTCTTTCAGCCCCTTGAACGTAACTGGAATCGAAAACAATAAAAGGGCGAAACTCGAAAATCTCTGAAATTAAGCGAAAATAGTTAAAATTCTTGATAACCATCGAACAATAAGGGAATATAACAAGGGGGTTACAGCCCTATCCTTTGTCATTGAATTTGACAACCATCAAAATTACGGGCCCACGGATTTGTGGGCCCATAACAAACCTGACATTTTGCTGTCAAAGAACCGGACTAGATGTCAAATCCTAGAGAATTATG